>NW_026932656.1:0-53601 GCF_032062105.1 Saccostrea cuccullata
CGCAGGTAAATAAAACGCGGCGATTATATTCGCTGCATCATCAGCTGCGGAGCTCGATTCAGCCATTGTGATTATGACGTCAGCCCCCAATGTTTGTCCCAGTCCAAGATGGCGGCTAATAACCTTGATCTATAGGGTCTATTTTATTCTCGACGTATAGTGGTTACGAATAGCATTGGTCACGGCTGTCAGACCGGTTTGTAAAAGTTGTCGACTTGTGAGTTCATAGCAGGCCGTTGAAGTGAGAAGGTGTGTCTTTCATAAGTAAAAATGTTGTATGATCTGTGTGTCGCCAGGCAAATACTAGAAGCTGTATGCAGTTGGCCTGAATGTTTATTGTATGTGTTCGAATAGTTTTCCTGTGTTGAAATTAGAGTATTTTTGAGTACTTTGGCAGCGGTGACCAGCTCGACTAGTTGTGTATAAATGTAGGTGACCAGCTGTGTATACAAGTAACGTAAGTGTGACATTATAGGATACCGTGATGTTACTGCAGCGTTGGAGGAAATCCTACGTACTAAGACGTTGACGGTTTATGTGCACTGTGTCGCAACGATAACTGGAACTCTAACCAACGACTGTGTTTTGACCTTTTGACCTTTACCTTGGACATTGTCCCATTTTACACGAAAATGCCTAATTTTTACTTTGGCTATAACTTTTGAACGGTAGATACTAGTACTCTCATGCTTCACATATGTTTTTTTTTTGGCATGACCTTTCATTGGATACATAAAACTTTGACCTTTTGACCTTGACCTTGGAGATTTCTGTACTTATGAAAAAAAAATTAACCTTGGCCAAAACTTTTGAATGATAAGGGCTAGGGTTTTCATACTTCACATATGTCATCCTTGTCATTTGTTTGTACAATTTAATAAATCGTTTGTACAATTTGTTTGTTAAATCGTTTGTACAATTTGTTTGTTTAATCGTTTGTACTATTTGTTTGTTAAATCGTTTGTACAATTTATTAAATCGTACAAACAATTTTTTAAATCGTACAAACGATTTCTTAAATTGTACAAACGATTTATTAAATCGTACAAACAATTTGATAAATCGTACAAACGATTTAATAAATCGTACAAACGATTTAATAAATCGTACAAACGATTTAATAAACTGTACAAACGATTTATTAAATCGTATAAACGATTTATTAAATCGTACAAACGATTTAATAAATCGTACAAACGATTTAAAAAAAATTCTACATTATTAAAATGGCACGAATACGCCGTCGTATAGAAAGCTTTTTTATAATGCATTTATTTTACCATCAATTTTATATTGTCTTTCTATTTGGGGTAATTCTCCTCAAACTCACATCGATAGAATATACAAACTTCAAAAACAAACAGCTAGGATTATTTTAAATGAAAAATATGCGAACTTCTATATTTACAGAAAAGCATTCTGATGTTCAATATATTTCATAATTTGTCTCCGGATTATATGCATGGTTTTTTTTTAATTTCAAAGTTCTGGGTCATACATTTTACGCTCAGAGACAAATTCAGAACTTCGTTTACCAAAATATTAAACTAATTTATTTTAAAATTCTTTACAAGATTCAGGGGTTATTATTTGAAATGAATTGCCTATTAGTATTAGGAATTCCCAATCCCTTACAATATCTAAATGTAGTGTTGAAAAGTTTTTGCTTATGAAACATACTGGTGCTACATGTAATTTATGTTTTCCTTTCTTTTCAATGAAATGTCAATATTTAATTTATTCTGGAGTAACAAAGTGTTTATATTTTATTTTTTCATGTTTGCAGTTATTGTCTTTATTGTATAAAACATTGTATATATGTTATAAAGAAGGCCCTGAGGAAGACTAGTGCTTGCACTAATCCGGTTACCTTCTATAAATAAAGTATTAGTATTATTATTATTCATTTGCTGACTATGTCATTGCATCGCCCATAGAACTTATGAAATGATTACTTTAAACGAGAATGCCAATATTTTTGTTTCATCAACTTGTTTGCCAATATTTTACTTCGTTTAAGAAAATGTTTATACGTAGAGTATGTTCTTGCGTATCGATACAACTTAGATGCATAAACTTATAATATGTGTGGCCTAGTTATTAAAAATCCTTGTGATATAGTTCTTTCTCTGTATGTATTTGCATATATTCTTGTATGTTAGCCATTTAAATCATCTGCGAGATAATCTTTTCTTTTTATGTAGCGATATACACACAGCCTGCTGTTATAATCTGTTGTTCCTACCAAGAGGAGATGATTTTTGTTATCATAGTCCAGACCCCCTGATACATTTATTCTGTGTTTTTTGGTGAAAATTGATAAGAAGTGACCATCCTTGTCAATCATTTGAATTGTTTTACTTTTAGCATCAGACACCAAGATGTTTGACAGAGCGTCTACACAAACTCCTAGTGGTGAAAGTCTTGATAAGGATGAGGAACCCGTGTAGGAGAAACGATGTCTTCCTGTACGATCTGTCACCACTACACCCTTGTTTAAGTCAGAAACAATTACATCTTCATTATGTTTTTCAGTGATGTATGCAGGGAATTTATACAGCTTCCGACCCTTGTCATTGTGTTCAATGACCTGAATTTGCTTTCCTCTATGACCATACCGCATTACCTTGGCATCTGTATTTACACATTTATTTTCATCATATCTCACTATCCCAACAAGTAGGTCTGCAGTGGAGGGGGAACAGTACACACTCTCTGCTTTCATTGGGTATTTGTTCTTTATTAGAGTATATGGAATTTTGTTGTATGTAGGCATTCTTTTAATGTTATTATGTCCGTCTATATAAATCAGATCCCCTTCACGGGTTACCGAGTGTCCTCCATAATTTCTTTTTGCATTTGTCACAGCATCTAGAATGTCACCTTTTCTATTGGCCAGGAGGATTTCATAGGGACCACTAATCCATAGCATGTCTTTGGTCGCACATGAAATGTGTCTACTTGCCATTCCCAGAATGAAAGATTCCTTTAACAAAGGTTCAGGCATCAGTTCCAGTAGCTGTTCAATTCTTGATTCTCGCATTTTTGTCTCTGTGATTTGTATTTCTTTGCCTAGTAACTTAATCAAATCAGTTTTGTTGATTTCATCATTCAGGGAGACTGCAAATGTAGCAGGAATGTTCCTTTCCCTTTGGGTTTGACTTTTCTATAGACACATTAGGAATTGCACAGGTTTATTTTATAACTGCAGTAACTTGTCTAAAAGCATTTCTGTGTTGGTAATATTCCTTTTTTGCACTCCTAATCTAGATTTTAGATAGAGTTTCATCTTTGGTCCTTCTAACCTAGATTTTTTCACCGGTCACGGTAGCCTAGTGGTAGAGCGTTCGCTTCGTGATCGGGAGGCCCGGGTTCGATTCTCGTTCGCGGCGCCGCGTCATACCTAAGACGTAAACAAAGGTAGTGACTGTTCCTTCGCCAAGCGCTCGGCATTAGAAATGAAAGTCACGGGTCTTTCGGATATGACCTTAAAAACGTAGGTCCCGTGTCACGGTAGGCGCTGGCACGATAAAGAACCCTCACTGCTCAATGGCCCTGAGTGCCGAGTATAGGTCTAAATTTGAAGCCCTTCACCGGCATACGGTGACGTCTCCATATGAGTGAAAAATTCTCAAGAGGGACGTTAAACAATATACAATCAATCAATCAATCAATCTAACCTAGATTTTAGTAACCATTCAAACTGTTTTAATTCATTTATATCATTCATTACTAAATCAACCATTTTCTTTAATCTCCAACTTCTTTCTGTCATACTTTGCTTGAGGCCAGATATTATGGATTTAAAAATTTTTCTGCCGGTTTTAATATCGGATTTAATTTTTGTAAGAATAGCAAGGTTGTTGAAGATAATATCAGTTCGTATGCGGACGATTCTGTCTTTGTGTTGGTCTCTGTACATTTTAAAAAAGCTGAGACAATGTCCTAAACATTATGATCAAGGTGTCCATCACATTCGGCACAGATTGGAAATTCACATGATAAACACCATTTGTTTACATATCTTTTTTTATGCCTCTCACAAGACTTTGGTTTCATGAAGTCTCCAGACTTAAACCGGTCAATCACTACATCGTGATACAGAGAGTCCAGGTCGATCAAATGCTTCTCTTTGCAGCGAACGCAAAGGCGTTTGGTACATGTCCTGCAATAGAATTCACGATCTCCCTCACAGTGAGAATATTTTGAAACTTTCAAATCTGTGTCCATGATTAAAGTAACATGTGGTCTTCATTTAAAAGGTTTCTGATTTCCCCACTTCTAAAATGTTTATTTATCACTTTTTGGCGTTGCAATCTAGATAAAGATAAAAAAAAGATTGTTAATAAAAATAATTGATTGTTGTTAATGAAAGGTTTTTATATCAGATTATCGATTAAAAAATTCCCTTATGATATACATCTATTGATTGATTTTTTTGTCCCTATTACAAAAGAAAATAACAAATAGTTTGATTTTAAACCCATGTAGGATTTTTATAAGAATTACAGTTTCGTGAACACTTAATCTTCGAAGTCGTTCAGATTCGTAAAATATTGATACATTGTGTATATAAATAACAATTGTATATATTTTGATATATTCTACATTTACCAAAGAATGGCAAAATGACAGATGTGAATTTAAAATATGTTATAAGCAAGATCAACATATACAGGATCATACAAGTACAAAAACAATTCCTTGATATCTTAAATAAAAATGAAAGAAACGATACATTAGTGTTGCAGTATGGAAACTGACATCTTCGAAGAGTTGTTTAAGGAATCACTGGCAAGTTAGCAGAATATTCCAGAGCATCGATGATATTTGGATACCTGGGATAATTTGCATAGCGGGCGGAGCATTCGTTGCCAAACGCCTCGTGTGCTCCTCAACGGGAAAATCCGTCATCAATTTAGTGTGTATAAATAATGAACTAACAATAAATGAGAAAAATGACAGTATATTCATTTGACTCGACTCAATGATAAATTGTATTTGCGGACAAGGTCATTGTATCGACCATAAAGCTTACGAAATGGGGATTTTGAACGAGACTGCTGAAATTCTTGTTTCATCAACTTGATTGTCAATAATTTCAGGTATTATGCATACATATAGCATGTTCTTGCGTATCAAATCAATTGAGCTTCATAAACTCCGTATGCAGGAGATGACGGTATATTGCTGAATATGTAAGAGAATATGAGGATTGAAAACTTAAAGTCATCAAGTTTATTATAGAGCTTGGTTAGATTACCATTAACGGTTTTTTAAGTAAAATATCCAAATATGAAACAGATATGCAAGACTCTGTGGTATCTTTTATCTCATGCTCACATGGATATATTGTTTCGACATAAGAATGAAAACAAAAATGAAACTCAAAGTTGAAAAAAGAAAACACGTGACAATTAGGATATAGCTTTATAAAATATGTCTACGTGACATGTTTGTGTGATTTACACACAAGCTCCTTAAATAACTAAAATGTTAAGACAATAAAATATCAGATAGTAAGTTTTTCACAACACGTATGGAGACCAAAGCGTACAAATTGTACTTACCAAAGTCACATGAGCAGTAATGAATTTACAGAAAATGAAGAGGTCTAGACGTGCACGGCTACTTCAAACTGTAATCATTCAGTTGATAGGCCCATCCAGGATGTTTGTTTGCTCTATGAATATCACGTTTTTAAAATCACTTAGCTACAGCAATGACTTGAATTCCTAAACAATTTTTAAAATTAAATTTCCATTTAATATATACATTTATGAATTTAAATGTACATTCACTGCAATCTTTGTCATGGTTGATAAACCATCAAACGAAAGATTTCTGTAAATGTTGATGATACTTTAAATGTACATAGTTAAGGAAATATATAACCGTTTCATGCTGGCTAGAAATGGCAATATAAAATTACTGCTATTTTTCAGTAATGTATATAATGTCAAAAGTATGTTGATTGTACAAGAAAATCTGGAAAATTCGAAGTACTTAGGAAGTTTTAACCACAAAAGTCCTGCTATGATCTCACAAATTAATTTTTGAGTTCTTACACATGGTTCAAATAAAAATGCATGAATTATTCCCAAAGTTCTTTATCATGCAAATAATTTATGTCAATATGACATATTTTGTTTGCTTGGGACGGGAGTGTATATAAAGGTATCCAACCTTGGTGTGTCATAACGTTTACAATTCTTTAGATTAAGGTGTCTTGCCGATATATAAAGTGTATAACTTCAAAAATTATGAATTTAATCTTTTATTTACACATGTATACATAATGTGCATCACTCCATTTTACTGTTGATTTAACGCTATCACGTGACGTTGTGATTCGACTTTGCAGATCACCACATTGTGGTTTTCTGAATTATATTATTGATCCCTAAAGTTTAATTTTGCTATATTTCGCTAGTTATAAGGGGGTATATAATAAATTAATTATTATAACAGTGACTTGATCGGAAAAGCGGTATCATGTCTTGTTAACAGGCGCGGGTCATCAGATCAAACTTAGCGTCTCGTTTGATCTGATGATCCGCGTCTGTCAAGTAGACTGGTCTAGTGACTTTCAATAAGAGTTGTATACAGATAGTGCTGATTCAGATAAACGAGAGTGTGGGAGTTTTTTGAACTTATATCGATTTTTTATCATGGCAAGAATCATTTGCAAGGAGACTAGCATATTTAGGGACATTACCTTTTCTGAACTGGTACCCATAGCAATGGTAACATTCTAAACACCGAGAGTTATGCATCTCATTGGAGTTTGGTCTTTAAGGGTCTGATTCATGATATTATAGGGAAAAGAGTACCAATTATTTTCCCATAGAACTCTATACAAACATTTTGTCCTTTCACTACTATACAAATTTAATTTTAGATAATTCATTGGCATCGCTTGAAACTTTAATCCAAGCACTTTTAAAAAATCCAAGAAAAAATATAGGGTCCCATGGCGCTTATAGGTCAAAATTGCAGTTCTTTAAAACTTATAGGTATCGGCATAATCTTAGAGATGCATTTTTATGCCATTCCAATAATTCCTTAAAAAATCAGAAGTCTAGGTTCTCTACAATAAAGATTTTATGATGTTGAAATTCTACATGTCCTGTTTGTAAGTCTAAGGGAAGTAACTCTAATTACAAAAACTGGAAAGCAGTAAAAAATGAGTTGTTGAGGGCTATGCTGATGAAAATAAAGGCAGCAAGAAAGGGAAAATACAGACCTAAGTGAAGCTACACCAAAGAAACAATTTCACTACAAATTCAATACCCTGAAGTCCAAGTAAATCAATCCAGAGAATCACACGCACTACCAGCCATAAAATGTCAAGAGAGAAAAGTGTGCAACTTTTACATGACCACTATGGAATGCCCCTTTTAGGTTCACCAGAATTATTTGAAAAGGTACCGTATGCAACCGTTAAAGAAATGAAATGAAATGAACACCAGGTCACAGCTCCTACAATGCCATACATGTACATATATATAGAACACAACACATAAATACACACATGTAAATACATATAATATTAATGTACATGCATATATTTATACAAACTTACTTCCACATAAATATTTATCATAAGAGCAATCTGATGCACTTTATTAACTTACTCCAACCCCCCCTTGGACAATATCAGATGCACCACGATATACTAATATCTACATTCTACTCACTACACCCCCCCCCCCTTATCGCAAACAGAACTCTTCTCAAATTTCAACACAGGAAAAACAATTCAATTTTTTTCATATTTACCTCTCTGCAGCTGTATGTCATCAATATTCGGATAAAGAGCAAAAATTCACTCTTCATGACTTTAAATTCACTTAACGAGGCCGAGTCTAATTCGAGTGCCCATCATTTTGCGCAGCTTTTTAATTTTATGCAGTCATTAATTATTTTAATTTTAATACAAAATTAACATTATTTGTATTTGTACTGATCTAAAAATATGATTTTACGACAATTATTGGAAAAAGAATGTTGAAATGGCTCTAACAACATCACCATAGATATGTATTTTTACCGTAATATGGCACTCTTAGAGGTATTTGGCTTCGACCTAGACCAGTCGAGATGGTGAACTTTTTTGAAATTTCACAGTTTGGTGACTTTTTACATTTACTTTCATTTACTTGAATGAAAAAGAAATCCCTAGGGGAGAAGTAAAAAAAAATATTGAAAAAATGTTAGAAATTGGCGATTTTCCAACAAATTCCCATAGGGTCCAATAGTAAAGTTTGACAACATTTAAGATGGCCCACTAAGAAAACGGGGCGGTAAACATTCGATATTTTAATCCTAAAACAATAAATATTACAGTAAAAATTAATTATCAAAAAATTATCAAAATTCCTAGGGCAGAAATAATTAGACTCGGCCTCGTTAACATTTTAAAAATTTTGGTCTCTATAGTGAAAAGAGTACCAATTATTATTCCATGGAACTCTATACAAACATTTTGTCCTCTCACTACTATACTAATTTAATTTCAGATAATTCCTTGGCATCGTTTGAAACGTTAGTTAAAGCAATTTTAAAAAAAATGGAAAAATATAGGTTCCCATGACGTTTATATGTCAAAATTACAGTTTTTTAAGTCTTATAGATATCGGCAGTAAATAATGCTCTGCAAAAAAATCAACCCCACTCCTATAATCTCCCGTGGTATTTCTATATTCTCTGTAATATTCCTACATTTCATCATTTATTTCAAATATCAAAATTTTAACTTTAAAATGAACAAACATTACATACCTCATTTCAGACAATCAGGTAATGCCGACCTATTCATTACTCGACTTTACATTGTGCCACAAATATAGCCGTGTGCTCATCGTGGATTTGGTACTCTCATTCCATTAAGCATATGTGTCTAAAGTGACATGAACTTAGACAGGTCTTTCGAGAAGCTGAAGCCGACCAGTCTGTTTTCAGGAAAATGTAGCGAACTCTCCTGGCGCCTTCTCTGCTAATACTTTTTTATTACAACATCTGAAAATATATTCTGCAGGTGCTAATTTATTGTCTTTTCTTGAATTATAACAGTGGAATCTTTTTCTTGCTATATTACTTGTACCTTGTTCATTTCACTTGTCAGGGAAACATACTGGTAATTATCAGAAATGCTTCTACCATTCAAATTAAAGTTTTCGTTTGATTTAAAAGGAATTGTATCATCATGTATAATCATTTTTTTGAATTTGTGAATAATAATTTTGTATTGGATAATTTTTCTTTTTGGTTTTTGTCACCTATATATCAGTGAACGGTTTTAGTCTACTGTTATCATTCTCTCTAAATCATTTAGATCTTTTAGTCTCAAAGTTCTAATTGTCTTCCTCATTCACTACTAGTATTTCTAACATTATTTGTTATTCGCCATTAGTCATAAAGGAAGAAGCAAAACTCTAATCAACACAAATGAAAATCAAAAAGGATTTAATAACATGAACATTGAATCTACATGCCAACTTATTTTTTTATTTGTAAAGGGAGAAGTTTTTGCTGACAGGCTCACGACCATTTAATCAACATGTCATTTTTTACTTTTGAAGTAAAGTAGTTATTTTATCAGTATTATTTAATTTTTCATGTACAAAGATTGTTTTTGCTAATATACTCTGCGTACAGGTACTTATAAACACATTACGTTATAGAGATACACATATATTGCAAGTATGTTACTTTGGCGAAGTAATCGGGATCTAGTTCATCAAAATTAAGGAGGTTTATTCAAAACAAATTCAAACACACAGCACCTTTAAATATTGTATGCATAAATGCCTTCGGTGTTTATGCAAATAATCAAGCAAGCTTAAGCCTCTCGATTAATATTATCATGAAACAAAAAAATGATGCAGTAATTATCCCCTTTACTACAACAAAGAACAAGGGACATGGGTTCATGGATCGAAATGAATTATATTGAGTAAAGTAGCGGGAGATTGTATGAAGTCACATATGCACAACAATACTTAATAGCTGGTTGTAATATCATCTATACGATACTACCATTAAACATTTTATTGTCTGTTTAAACTCTCCTTAAAATTAACAGATCATCATCTTTTGAAGAGTTTTTGGAATACATGTAATACAAGGATACAATTTATACAAATAGAAAGAGACACTGGGCCATTAGTGGCATTTATTAGATGTTGATTAGATTTGCTTTCTTGATACATGAAGTATGCTTCTCTAATGCATTAGCAAACAGTTTGTTTATAATTTATTGATCTTGAATATTGTTCTATACTTTGACAACGTTTCGTGTTCTGTTTCTCATGAATACCCCAACCCTGATAATATACCGCCATGAACGTGAAGGTGGCAGAGATACTTCTTCTGTGTTCAGTTTTACTGTTCTCAAAATGTTTCTCGCAATCCTTTCACAATGTCACTGTCTTGAACAAATATCTTCTGAATGAGACTAGAAACCTCAGAACGGTTCGCCCTGTTCATAACCAGACAAATACATCAGAAGTTACGCTACATTTGCTTATACACAGGCTTGTTAGTTTTGATGACAGACATGGCCTTCTTCGCATTGTCGGATCTTTTGGAATGTGGTGGAAAGACGAACTAAAGGTATGGGATAAAAACTATTTTGGTATTTCAAAAATTCACCTAAAAGCCAGTGATGTTTGGACACCAGAAGTAAATCTTGTGAATCAAGGAGGTGAATTACTTAACGTAAGATGTTCCACGGCCGAGGATGAAGTAACATACAACGATCAAGGAAACGCTTATTGTTTCATATCGAGGCTATTCATCGTTTCTTGTTCTCCAAATATGTTCAAGTTCCCGTTCGATGAGAATGTGTGCTCCTTTGAATTTCAAGCATCTGTAATAGAATCAGAAGTTAAATTTGTTCAACCAATATTTGATGCTGAAATTAATTTTGAAGAATCATTTTTGCAATGGAAATTGTTACCATTGTCCTTCAATTTAACAAAAAGTGAAAAATATCAAATATCGAAAGTCAACTTTTTTGTTCTTTTGAAGCGAAGTCCATATTTTATTCTTCTAAATATTATGTTTCCAAACTGTTTATTGGGATTTGTTCATTTACTTGTTTTCTTTCTTCCGATTGAATCAGGAGAGAGGATAGGGTTCTCCATTACAATATATCTTGCACTTGTTTTTATGTCCAAAATTTCATCGATTTTGCCTCAAACTAGCAACCCAATAAGTGTGTTTAATGTGATGGTATTTTCTCAGCTTTGGATTTCGTCCTGGATCATGGCTGCAGTAACTCTTATTTCTCGAGTTTATCACAGAGATGGACGTACACGTGTTTCTTCTTTGGTCAAGAAACTATTTTGGAGAAAAAATACTGAAATGGATGCACAAAATATATCTGACTGTCTGAACCCATGGAAGTATATAGGAAACTCTTTAAATAGAGCCATGTTTTATCTATTTCTTTTCAGTGTTTTAGCTGAAGTGTTGACTGTTTTCCTTCTAATAAAGTATGCATGAGACAAAAGACTTGATAAAATACATGCATGAATGAATTTGATAATTTATCCATTGCTTTTAGATGTATGTATGAATTATTGTTTGGATATATCAATATTAAAGCCAGTGATTTTTCATTGTTTAAATTTAAAGAACCTTTAGATTTTCATTCACTTTATTATCATTATTGTCGAAATTTCATTGTATCAAATGTTTGTTTAAGTACAAGGGTTGTTATAAGAGAATAGTAGGGTATGGGTTATATAGAGATATTAATGGCGGAGGAGTTAGTCCAGCGAACCAAAACGGGTTCGAACCCGGGTCACCTGGATTTCTATTCACATTCTCTACAAATTACGCCATCTGGCATCCCGCGATCAAAGCAGTCTGACCTCCGTTCACTCAATTAATGAGCTAGCCATCTTGATTGTCAGTGAGATTCTCCTCTCTGTGTATGTATCAATATACACTCACCCTGCTGTTATAATATGTTGTTCCTACCAAGAGAATGTGATTTTTGCTGTCATAGGCCAGACCCCCTGATACATTTATTCTTTTTATTTTGTTGAACAGTGATAAAAAGTTACCGTCTCTGTCAATCATTTGAATTTTTTTGCTTTTAGCATTAGACACCAGAATATTTGACAAAGCGTCAACACAAACTCCTAGTGGTGAAAATCCTGATCCTGAATGAGGACCCGTGTACGGGAAACGGTGTCTTCTTGTACGATCTGTCACCACTACACCATTGTTCAAGTCAGAAACAATTACATCTCCATTATGGTTCTCTGTGATATATTTAGGAAGTTTATATAGTTTCTGACCAGTGCTATCTTCAATGATCTGACCTTGCTGTTCTGAACCAGCCATGTTATACCGCATAACTTGGGCATCTGTAAATATATATTGGTTTCTATCATATCTCACTCTTCCAACCAGGAGATGTCGATTGGAGGGAGAACAGTATACACACTCTAATTTTCATAGATCCATTCTCTGAAAATTAATTAGTGTATTTCGAGTTTTGTTATCTGTAGACAAAATGTTGATGTCATGATACCTGTTTAAATAAACGAGATTCCCCTCAAGAGTCACAGTATGTCCTCCAGTAGAACTGATTGTATTTGTCACAACATGTAGAGGGGCACCAGTTGTGTTTGTCAAGATGATTCGTCCATAAGGGTCACTGATCCATATATATCAGATCTCGTGTGATACAAGAAATGTGACGAACCACCATAGCGCCTATCACAGTGAAATACTTATGTAATACAGGTGAACACATTAGTTCCAGCATCTGTTCATTTCTAACTTGTCGCTTCTTTGTCTCTGTGATTTGGATTTCTCCTACTGACTTGATTATATCTGTCATGTTGATTCTACTTTTCAGATCAAATAAAAAAGTGCTCGGAATGGTCCTAATCCTTGGGATAGGGGTATTTTTTAAACATAAAAGGAATTGTACTGGCTTGTCTAATAACTGTTCCAATTTGTAAAGATAAGTTTCTTTTTTTGTAATGTTTCTCTTTGGTTTTTGTAATATAGATTTTAGTAATGTACACTCTTTGAATTCATTTATATCATTCACTACTAAATCAACCATACCCTTTAGCCTCACAGTTTTCTTTTTCATGCTTTGCTTGAAGCCAGATAATTTTGACTGATAAACTTCCCCACATCTTTTTACATCCGATTTCATTTTTGTAAGAATACAAATATTGTTGAAAATAATATCAGTTTGTATGTGAACAATTCTGTCTTTGTTTTGGTCTCTGTACATTTCATAAGCTGAGACGATATCCAGAACTGTATATGATTTCGATGTTCATTACACTCTGCACAGACTGGAAGTTTACATGAAAAACACCAGTATTTATAGTGATGCATGTCACAAGACGCTTGAATCACGACGTCGCCATATTTTAAACGGTCAATCACTACCTCGTGGCATTTGGTATCAAGGTCTGTCATATGTTTCTCCTTACAAAGAACACAGAGATCTTCTTTACACGTCGACGTCCCCTTCACACTGAGAACATTGTGGAATTTTAAACTTTTTTTGGACATTTATATCCATTGATTATCATATAATATGCTTACCTGATTTACATGATTGGTCAATATCCAGATATTACATAACTCTTCATTGTTTCACAAGAAAATGTGGGGGGGGGGGGTAACCCACCAAATCCAGGTTAAAATATATAAGGACCACTCCTCAGTTGGATTATTGTGCGATTACTACAGAGAAATGTTCAACAGTGGGTATCGGGTTGTAACCCGTCGGTAGAGATCAGAATAGTAGTCTTGGGTTTTTGATATTTTATATATGGATAATAAAACCTACAACATTCATACAAAATACTAAACATTCATACTTTACACACCATTCACTTACTTTAAATATCCGT
Source organism: Saccostrea cuccullata (assembly GCF_032062105.1). Lineage (NCBI taxonomy): Eukaryota > Metazoa > Mollusca > Bivalvia > Ostreida > Ostreidae > Saccostrea > Saccostrea cuccullata. The sequence continues at coordinate 13,902 of NW_026932656.1, forward strand.
ACTTTACACCAACTTTACATTTAAATTACTTCAATAAATATATAACTGGAAATTATGAATATATATAAAAGCTTACCAGTCTACATCACCCTATATGCTATACATTATTTGCGTGCTGCTACCTTGACGGTGTGCATGCGTATGGGCGGACAGGTAGTAAAAACAGGTTTTGTTAGTGAATACAACTCACTCCCTTCATCATACACCCCTTTCTCTCTATCCTACTAGATCACATGACACTGACAGCGAATGACAATAAAGACAGAAAAACAATGAACTAGCCACAAATACCAATAGGTAGATCCAGCATCCAACACCTGGCTACAGGGTCATTGAAGACTTCATACTGACCGAGCATCTATTGTTTTGAGCCCTTTAAATATAGTTTGACTAGTAAGGATCTAGTTGTTACAAATACCAAAACACTTGAACATGGTCAAGGTTTCGCAATAGAGTAATTATTCATATTTAATAAATGATTTTATTTATTTATTCAAAGAACTGGGAATTTGAAGAAACTCGTATAGAATACACGTATTTATATAACAAAAGGAAAAAAAATATTCAGCTAAGCGAAATATTATTCCATTAGGTAGGTTGTTGTTTGCAATAGAATATGACCACCTAAACATTGATGTTTACCTCTTTAAGACAGGATCATTTTCAAAGGAATACATTTCCTTGGCATCTAAAGTCACCAATATATAGTTTAAAATATATTTATTCAATAATGAAATGGATCGAACAGCAGGCATAAATGCCTATGATCGTTCTCTCCAATATATCTGTCCTCTCAGAAGAAAGAGATGTTAAAATGTTTTCACTCATCGCCATTCACGTGCTCTCGGTATGAATATATTTTTGTTAGACCCTTAGAACAAACTCTATGACAGTATTATGACTGATTTGATGAGCTCGTTTGAACAGGTCGTAAGGCACTGGAACTGACAAGGGACATAGAAATGGAAATAAACCAAAAATTGGGTTAAATGTGTTAAGTGTTCTTAAATGGACATTGCGTAACAAAAACCGTCACTTGTACCAATAAATCAAGGCAGTTCGGACTCTTGAAGGCGTTATTAATCGGTATTTTAACCATAATGAAACATAGAGATATACAAACGTTGCACAAGACATCGACCTAAATTATAGCAAAATGACCACTTATATCATTGAGTAGTGTATCACAATGAGAAACATTTTAAAAGAAACGAAGTCATAACCTGACAAAAATAAATTTAGATGTATTTAAAACCAAGGGTTTTCAAATAAAAGCGTACAATGGAGATGTTTTATTAAAAATAGTTGTTTTTTAATAGTATAGTATTATTTTTCAGTGTGACTTTGTACACAAATGGACATGGGGATTCCTTATTATATTTAGGAGATTCTTCATTCTTTTAAAAAAATATTTTCAGAAAGGTTGATAATACTGAAATAAAACAGGGGCAAATAAAAGTTAGAGATTTAGTTTTAATGTCTTCAACGAAATTTCACTCTTAAATGATGAAAGCATTTAATCATTATCCTAATGTGCTAAAATGATCCTTAGATGACTGAATTCCCAACGATGGCCCTCAAAACAACAACAACAATTGAACTTTTGTTCAGTAGATTTTATTGCTTTACGTTTTATTGACTGAAATATTACATTGATACATAGATGTTGATTGAAACAAGATATTTATTCATATAAATATAGTATTGTGGATTGTAATATATCAGAAAGAACCCCGGAATATATTTTATATAGTATATCTAATAAGCACAAATATATACAGCCTGACTACATTGATATCAGTACATGTAAGCAAGTAAAAGTCGTTGTACCAAAATCATTTTATATTTTATTTTATCTCATACGTGTTGGTGATACAAGCCGTTGGATAAACTTGTGCTTTATCAACGGGTAGATGCTTTATCAATAGCACTTCCGGTTTTGACACGATCCCTCGCTTCAGATTTTATTTTATATTGAAACTTTTATTTGTGAAAATTGTTGCCCTTATAAAATGAATGATAAAGAGTAGTAATATCGTTAAAAGCAAGAAAAAGACTGGTATATGTCAAAGAAGTGTCTTATTTTATCAAGGAACCCGTTGGCTATTTGAAGACAGATGTTAACACCCCCCCCCCTTTAAATCGTTTTCGGAGAAAGTAAAGCCTACCAGTTAACTTGTTGTTGTGAGACTCCTTTGACATCTTTAACAATGCTTTCTTATATTATACTACGTATGCCTACCTAGTAATGCAGGTGAAATTTACCATGGATCAGCAAACAATCTAGACAAAGTCTAGGCCCTTAGCCTTGCCTAGCACGATTTGTACTGCCATCGTAAAAAGAGTTGATTTTCACGATCCCCATAATCCTAACAACTGTCAGTCAGAAGTTCGTTTGATGTACAGCTCCAACAATTTTCACATGATGTTTTCAAAGACACAGATAGCAAATATTCTAAATTTTGAACTCGATCTACTTTCTCTCGACGCATGTAAACATCAACGGTGCTACGTCATCAAGTTATACGTCATCAATTTGATTTTGGCAGTCATTTATGTAGTTTCGCAGGGGAAGTCTCAAAGTTTTATTCAAAAGAGAGTCGTATGAGATAAATAGAACATCTATAATTGTGTGATTTGATATTGGCTTTATCCAACTCGTTGAAATGGTGTATATTCGCTCGGCAAGCCTCGCGAATATATACACCATTTCAACTCGTTGGATAAAGCCAATATCAAATCACACAATATAGATATCCTCTATGTCTTCGGAGCCTGGGAATCAGGAAATGTAGGTGACTCAATTTCAGAATAATGTCAGTAGGTTACTGAACTCTGTGAGAGTCAGAGAGCTAACTTTAGTACATGTATATGAGTGTTTAGGAGGGGTGCTAACCCCTCCTAGGCACCTGATCATATTTCTGAGATTTTTCCTGTTTATTGACTATATTTTTGAGTCTGATCTCTGATCTGATCAGTATCTTTACTTTTTACCTAACTGACCCTGTACGATCAGGGAAAATTTTAAACTAAAATTTACGACTGACAAGATGACCATAACTTTTCAAATCTCTAGTTTATTTATTTAGACAGGAAATTGATTTAAAAAAAAAGAAATTTAAAGAAACTTTTTATGAAATAACTTTTCAATTACTTGGAAGCTAAAATTTAAGCAAGAAATCTCAAAAGTCGTTGTTCTATCGATATTGTAATTGTTTTAATTGTGTACCTTAATAAAAATCAATGCTATATTTTCTACCTCGTTTTAGAAATTGTTCATACATAGAACATGCTCTTCCCTATCGAATCAACTGAGATATAGTATAAACTCCACATGCAAGTCACAAAGGTATATTGCTGCATAAGCAAGCGAAGTTGATGATGGAAAAATTAAAGTCATCACGACTATCATAAAGCTTTTTGTTAGATTACCATTAACAGGTCGAGACCACTAGATTTTCTGACGTCAGAATAAATTTGCATGTAAATTAGCTAAAATGTTTACTTTACCTACTTCTGAATGAGCCGCAATGCATTGTGGGCTACTACAAGTACCTAGCCGTGTTGAAAATTAAAGGCAACTTGAATTGTCCCTTGGAAACTTATTTTCAATTCTTTTTTGAAATTTGTGAAAGAAATATTTAAAATAATGCATAATCTTTCATTTTTATGCTCACATTTACAAAATTTGCTTTATGAAGCCTTATATCAATTTATAATACATCGGTCAGTATACCTTTGTTCAAAGAGACGTATTTACTAGTATAAGTGTTATCGTGTCGATAAAACATTGAGGTTTTTTTCACGTGATATACGTGTACATAGCTTTCGCTATATAGGTCCTTGTTTTAGACAGCAGGAGAAAGTGTGCAATTATTATTTAACCCCTCAATATTATCAGAAAGTGTTTTATGTATATGCAAAAGTCAAAGCGTTTGTACGATATTCGAGGCAACTGTTAATCATCTAAAACAACTCCAATATTAAATGTGAGCATGGAGCAGTGTCTTTAGAATATAATCTTTCAATTTCGGTCTAAAAAAGTTATAAAGATGCTCTAAAGTTTTTCCGGTGACGAGTTAAATTTTGTGCAGTAAACCGATGAAAACCACGTGTAGCCATTGAATCGTAAACACGTGGTAGACTGTTATGCTTTGGGACTCTTTCACTTGATTGGAGATCGGACGTGACGGAGACATCGTCACGTGTTGAAAATTGCCTTCCATATAAGGTAGTGGTCTCGACCTGATTAACGCCCTTTTAGTAGAATATCCAAATATGAAACAGATATGTTTCTTTTGAATACATGTCCATTGAAAGCATGTATTTTTACACCAGTTTAAAAGATTTCATAATTTTAAAAAGAACAAAAGGATGGTTTAAATCATTATCTAATCATTTAATCTTCTTTTTATTGGTAATTTACGGCAAAGCATGAAGCCCAGTAGTGACATTTTTTTCCAAATGTCCCAATACGCTTGTAGAAAATAAAATGTGGAAAACTGACTTCGAACACATAGTTTAGGTCATACTACTTGTCGATTTTAAAGGGACCAAAAAATCCGTTTAAATCTTGTTTATCTAAAATAAATACAAAGATAAAAGGAATGCGAAGGGTTTTTGTAATTTTCTTGCTAGGCTATTATCTAGAAAGTGTAAATAAAATGGAATAAGATCAATGTTATGAACTCCAGCACTCAAAAATAAGAAGAAAGCCGCATGATATCTTTTAGGCAATTTAAAAAATGGATATCAAATGGTTTAATTTAACATTATACCCCCGTAATACCGATCTTGAACATACTTGACTTTGGCCAGGGAATCAATCTGACAGTTATATTCACCCATGGTACATCGAAGAAATACATAGGCAAATCGTCTTAATTAGAGTATAGTGTTCTGATTCGACTATTATTTAAGAAATAAATTGATTGCAGTTAAATTAGGAAGCATGGACGTATTGTTTCTTAAGGCCCTGTCACATCAAGCTTCGTCAACACGAAGTCATTACGCTTTGTTAAATTTGAAAAATCGCCATGGAATCACAGGGAAATTACACAATGTTTTTCTAAAATTCTCTCAATGTGATTTTGTCACGTTTCTACAGCGTTCTCCGGGCGTGCTACTGCTTTCCAACGGAGATCTTTTGGCTCATTACTGCGCTTCCATGGAGTTTTCGCGGCATGTTAGGAGTTGTCACCTCGCGTTCACGGCGTTTACACTGCGCTGGCGGCATTCACAGAATGTTCATAATGCGTTCGTTACCTCTGGATATATATTCAGAAGGTATTTGACTTTTTATTTAAAGATTACACGATTAAAGGACTTCTACTTGTGTCAAGAAACATTCTTTAATGAAAAAAAATTATCTTGTTAATAATTTTATACTAAATTGGTGGTTATTGATAGTTTTATTATGAAAATCCATCTTTATAAGATTTTAATAATTCATATGTGTTTATATCTCGATCTTTATTGAGTTTATAATGTATGTAAAAAATAGAAACAATGAAAGGTTAGAAAAAATTATTAATTTCACCGCAACTCCACTGAAAAACAAAACATCTTCTGGTGTAACTTATACTTCTTCCACAGTCTACTTCCGTGTTCCTGGTCAGGAGAGCCATTGCTCTTGATTTGCAAGCTGGTTGACAGCGCTCTTATGACACAAATGAAGATAACGAACGGTATTCTAGATCAGAAGTCCATGAAACAATACCAAATAGAAGCAGAGGAAACACGGACCTCCAAAACATCAGAGTTTGGATCAGATGCCATGGAAGAGTGACCATTCCCAGCCGACCGGTCACACCCGCCCTGTGCATCTTGCCATGTTCAGGAAAAACCGGGGGAATCCTTACAATTCAGTGTATAAATAATGGACTAACAATTAGTATGAAAAACGTCAGTCTGCATTTGACTCATTGATAAACACATCATGCGTGAAAGCGCATTGTGATCGCCAATGGAACTGTAATAACGCCACGTAGCGCAGTGATTACAGAAACGACTCCTTGCAGTCGCTGTGTAATCGCAGTCATAAAAATCACAAGCCGATTAATCACATCAGAAACGCTGCAAAAATGCGAAAGAAGTGCAGTGACATATCCAAGGACTACGCGAGATCTCCATGGAAGCGCAGTCTACTATCAATGCGTTTATGCTGCGATCATGTGTGTCATCACGAGAATCGTACGAAGCTCGCACTGCGTTGTTTGAGATCTCACCGCGCTACTACGGCGAACACACAACACTTCCACCCCTATCTTATCAGACGGCGATCACATTATGCATACTTTATGCATACCCAAAGTGCGCGCTGTTCCCTGGCATTATAGGAGACCTTAACCGACCCTACCGCGTTCATTGGAGATCTCACCGCATTGTCACGGCGATGTAGATGACACTACTGCGCAAATCTCTGCGTTTTGCATTTTTTAAGGACGCCGTGCAATCTCTTTGAAGATGCAGGTGCCCCGGTCGTGTTTTAAGTACTCTTTTTTAAAATTTAACCAAGCTGAAAAGTCTGTTAAATCAGTAATATTGTCCATCAATTGATTTTTCTGTAATTTTCCTATCATGACAAGAAAGCATGGCGAATGTAACCAGTCGACAGAGTATGTTCACTCCTCCATGGCACCTGAACCCCCCACCCTTTAATTTTTTCGGAAGTCCTTGTTTGCACTGCTCCCATTTTGATTTGTTTAAATGGACTTAAAGCATACAAAGAAGGAGAAAGTAACAGTGTCCAATATATTGCTATATATTGCTTTTAAAGTTACTACCGGTATCTATGAATAATTTCATCATTCATAACATATTTTTAAAATCTACATATGTATTTCTATCAGCTTTATTTCGAAAATAGTGAAATGTTTTTCTATCTATATATACACACATCTGTAAGACTTCAATGTCCGATGGTCACACTTATATTTTATGGCCCGCGTCCCATGAGACTCCAAAGGGTGCTGAAAAAAGTTAATTTCGTCACAATATTCCGGCACCAAATCCATGAGGCCGTTGCCATGCATTTAAAACTTATTGTGTCCACCCACTAGAAATATAAGGGATATAATTCTCGAATACCGCTCGACTCATAAAGTTTGGTCCACGTACACTGTTGAACTTATCATGGAATAGTTTTCCACAAAACTTGAGAGTTTAAGGTTTAGTCTACGCACACAGTTGGACTGAATAGGAATAGTCTAGTAACCACCCAAATTATCTCGGCTATAGTTTTACACTTTTCGACCGATTATAGCTTTAGTCTCACAAATAACTGGGAGATAATGGTTGGTCCTCGTTTTAATTTTTTTTTAGCGTCTCTCTCGAGAATTTTTCACACATATGAAGACGCCACCACTTGCCTTTGAAGAGCTGCAAATTTTTATCAACGCTTGGCACTCGGGCTATTGAGCAGGGAGGGATCTTTCGCGTGCCAGCATCTACTATGACACGGGACCTTGGTTTATATGCTCTTATCCGAAGGACCGGTCTCCACCTCCCACAGTGGAATTCGAACCCGCGACGTAAGGATCAACTCCTTACCTTGCAACTCTAGAGCAGGACGCTCTGACCACTGCAACGCGGGCGACTAATATCTTTTAATATTTATTTAAAACAATTGGACCTTGTCATGGTGTGGAATTTCAATTTTGCGCTTCAGTACAACGCCGTCATGAACTTTTTTTTTTCGTTTCTCCGTACCGTCGGACTTTGCTGTGTCAAACTATCAGGGTTTCGTGCAGATTTTTGGCCTTGGCGTGGTTTTGGGGTTTCATTGAACTTAGGAATCCTACATACATATTTTTCTTTCAGATCAATATCACTGTATAGCTTAAATGAGATGATTTCTTTGGAATATGTATCTGTAAACACATAATGTGTTGTCATCATCCGATGTTCCAGTCCAAAGTAGGTGACTTCTGTTGTCATAACCCAATGCCTGAGTTGCTTGTATCATGAATTTTATGTTGAACAACAATGTTATAAAGTTATCGTCTTTGTCAACCATCTGAACCGTGTTGCTTATAGCATCCGACACAAGAATGTGTGATAGCCCATCTACACAGATTCCTTGTGGTGATAATTGTGATTTTGGTGGAAGTCCTGTGTAGGAGAAGCGATGTCTTCCCCCACGATCTGTCACCACTACCGCGTGGTTATATAAATCGGACACAATTATATCTCCGTTATGGTTTTCTGTGATGTATTTAGGAAATTTATATAGTTTTTGACCTGTGTTACTGTGGTGTATTGTCTGAATTTCTCGACCTTCAATGCTATACCGCATTACTTTGGCATCATTATTTGTAGGGTTATCTTTTTTATATCTCCTCATCCCAACCAGGAGATCTTCATTGATAGGAGAGCAGTAGACACACCTTGCTCCCCATGTTTCTGTACTCTTTACAAATGTATATTCTGTTTTGTTGTCTTTGGACAATTTGTTGATGTTATAATACTTGTCTATATAAATCAGTGTCCCCTTACTGGTCACAGTGTGTCCTCCAGTGCGACCAACTGTATCTGTCAAAGTGTGTAAACGAGTACCTTTTCTGTTTGTCAGTATTATCTGTCCATTTGGATCACTAATCCATACCATGTCAGTGGTCACACAGGAAATGTGAAAAACCTCTCTAACACTTTCTACTGTTAAAAATTTTTGAAAAACACCAGGTGACAACTTCATAGTAAGTAGGTATTCATTTAGTACTTTTCTCCTTCCTGTTGCTATGAATTGGATCTCTACTAGTAATTTGATTTCATCTATCATGTTTATTTCACTTTTCAGTGAAAGAGAATAGATATCAGGAATGTTCTTAACCCTAGGGGTTGTGGTTTTCTTTAGATAGAAAAGGAATTTTATCGGCTTGTTAAAAAGCTGTTCTAATTTGTGTATAAACATTTCTGGTTGGGTAATGTTTCTCTTCGGTTCTTGTAATCTGGATTTTAACATACCTATATCATTTATTACTAAATCGGTCAGATTCTTCAATCTTCTACTCCTTTTTAAAATTCTTTTCTTAAGATCAACTAATTTGGACTGCACACTTCTTTTGAAATCAGATTTGATACTTTCAAGGATAGCTTGATTGTTTGATCTTATCTGAATTATTTTGTCTTTGTGTTCTTCTCTGCACTTTTCATAAAGCGAGATTATGTCCAGAATTTCATGTTTACAATGTTTATCACACTCGGCACAGAATGGTAATTTGCACGACAAACGTCATTTTTCTAAGCACTTGTCTTGATGCCTGTCACATGACTCTGGTATCACAGAATCACCATACTTTAATCGGTCAATCACCACATTGTGGTAATTGGTATCAAGGTCTAACACATGTGCTTCTTTGCAATGAACACAGAAATTTTGTTTACAAGTTTTACAGTGGAATTCAAATTTTGCACTACAATAAGAACACTCTGTATATCCAAGTAGTACGTCCCGGAAAGCCTTTGTATTCATGGTTGTGTTTCTTTTTTATTTTAGGAATTTTTCTCTCGCTTTTAGCCTGCAAACTAAAAATACATAAAATTCAGAAGTTAATTTTTATCGTTTGTTTTCCTAACATGTTGTAGATAAGATAAATAAGATAAAATCATACTAAATAAATCATTTTATTAATAAAAAAAAAACAACAACATAAGACTGAAAGCTGATATAACACACAAGTATTTTGAAGATGATAATATCGATATACTGTATTTTCTTATTGACAACATTTTTGTAGTTTTTAGAGACCAGGTTGGAATTCCGATGGACAAGTCATTTTTCTCCTTTATTTAGCAACTAATTTTTATATTCCCGTTAAGCAGAATGTAATGAAAAATAAAACACTTGTTTTTGCCTTTATCTAGACAATATATATTTATTTATATATGTATATGCGAAGTTTTATTAACCTAAAATATTTTTCCCTTTATAACTTGACTCGATTTATCCCAGTGAACTTGAAATAAAAGAATCACAGTGTCTGCAATTTCTGATTTATATTTGAGTGTTTTACGGGCTACAAACGACAGAGGTCAATTTGCAAAGAAAATTTATGACAAAAAATTAAAAATGCTTTGACATTTCTATAAGAAACCATCCATATTTATGTAGTAATATTCCCCTATCACCTGGATATGGTGTCTAAGTGTGCTGACTTTTTCGCTGGCGAAAAGCATGCTCTGAGTATGGTCTATCTTTAAACAGGGACAGGCTACTCACACATATGGTAATGTTACAGGCCTGGGATTTAAAAATTAAAATCATAATTTTGACCGTTAATATTTTGGTCCTTGTAATTACCTTAAAAGCAAATGTAACCTATCACTTGGTCGACTTTTGGCTGACTCTTTTCCCAAAAATTCGAGAGAACTTTGATTTCGCACTAAATTTTAGGATTTCCATCGCTAATGGGACCAAATTCCATACCCTTAAATATTCGTCAAGTACATAATACTCTGATATCACATTAAAGTATTTTATAATGGAAAAGGGTTGACCGCGAGAAAGTTTCAAAAATTTTCTTAATTAAGCAGTAGTTAATTAACAAAGATTGCATTTAAGTCTATGGAGAAAAGCGTTTTTCAAAATAAAAATTGAAATACTTTGAATATCAATAAATTCTGCGGTGGAAAGATGCATCGAAACATTAAAAATAGAATGATAATTCAAAACTTTTTTTTTACCGGCTACAATTCTTTTGATTGATTTTTTTTATTAATTATAAAAGGGGAGATAACTCTCACCAAAATTCATGGTCATTAATAAGGACACATCCCCTACTAAAAGTAATTGATGGGAAGTATGTCTAAATAATTTTTTAGTATTCAATGCCTACATATATCTTATGTATTCAATTTCATTGAATATGTTACTATTAGGGATTGAATACCTTAACTAAAAATGTTCCTTTTACTTGATCACAAATGGACAGGTTGGGATAAATATCTGACAAGACGATATAAAGATAAACAAATTTATGGTCTCTATCCTTTTGATTATATTTAGAATAAATGATTTGACGTCACTGAAAAAATAGTTTAACGCGAATTGAAATCTTAGGTATTGTATATTTTTTAATATTCCTTCCACGTAGAGTAGTTAAAATATAAAACAACAGAGAGATCATGACAAACTTTTGTATATTAAGATTGAAGGAAACATAATTAACAGGAAGAAAAACAGTTTAAAAGATTACAAATTATAGTTTTAAAAGGATACATCATATACCTGACAAAATTCTACAGGCTGTAATACACTTACCACAACATTCAATAAAATTCAAAAGACATCGTAAGGTGCACGGATTCCTCTATATAGCTGATTTAATACCTTTAATACAAGATGATCATTGTTACTGGGAGAGCCAGGATAATTGTCTGCTCACTAAATACACATAGGCTTTTTAAATCATACAATTTCTTGCTTTGTGCTTGTTTCAATTAAATCTACTTGTATCTTGCATTCACCATTCACAATTGAACATATTTTAAGTGACAAATATCAAATGTCAATGAAAAGAGAACAGCAAACACATGGGATTTAAACGTTTATTTTGTCAAGGTCTGTGATATCCATTACTGTCATTCTAATTGTTTGGTTATACGAGGACGGTTAAAAAATTACGCGCACTTGTTGCACAGAAAAAATATTTGAAGAAATAATCAGGAAAAATGTCACAAATAATATAAAAGAATCTATACATATATGATCCTCAAAATTTCATATCAAAATGTTGTAATTTGTATCAATTTTGAGTGATTTATCAGGACATATCATTGAGTCACGGAGCAGCAAAATCTTCGACATCACGGACATTATAAAAAAAATTGAGCTTTCATTTTCTCAACATTTTCCCAATAGTATCAGGCGAAGCGGAGCAGTCACATTAATTCATAGATACACCGATGATTTGAATATTTTTTTGTCCGCGAATCGTCGCCCGACCATCAAACGTTGAGCCATATTTTGATTTTCACGGTCGGCCGATTGCATAAACAAGTTCTCAAACAATCGGCGGTTTTATCGCCCAGTAGTTATTGCATGCATGCTTTTACAAAGCGGTTCCAAATCGAACACGTTGCTTTTCCTAAATTACAATCATGGGTCCAGTGAAAGGAAGTCCCCCAATAAAGAAGGACAGCGAGGATACACAAACATTATCCCATGATAATATGCAGCATGGAGAAGAGCCGCCTGTTAAAATAAGTGGGAGAGGAAAGCCGGGGAGGTAGGGGAAGATTTATAGGAACAAGAGGCACATGGGCCACATCGCACACCCGAGCATTGTGGCTAGGACAAAGTAGAAATTGGTTTACTATTTCAAAGTTTAAATCCAAACGTTTGGCCCCGCCCTATCCCCGGGGGCCATGATTTGAACAAACTTGAATCTACTCTACCTGGGCATGCTTCCATATAAATATGAGCAATTATGGCTTTGCTGTTCTTGAGAGGAAGATTTTTAAAGAATTATCCTATTATGATATATTTCTATATAAAACTTTGGTCGGCCATTGTGGTCCCGCCCTACACCCTGGGGACATGATTTGAACAAACTTAAATATACACTACCCGAGGATGTTTCCCCATAAGTTCCCTCTTTCCTGGCACAGTTGTTCTTTAGAAGAAGATTTTTAAATCAAGCCACCAAATTCTCACTTATTCTCAATTATCTCTCCCTGAATGAGGGCGTGGCCCTTTATTTAAACAAACTTGAATCTCCTTTACCCAAGGATGCTTTGTGGCAAGTTTGGTTGAAATTGGCCCGGTTTTTGAGAAGAAGTCAAAAATGTGAAAAGTTTACAGACAGACGGACAGACGGACGCCGGACAAAATGTGATCAGAAAAACTCGCTTGAGCCTTCGGCTCAGGTGAGCTAAAAACTCTCACCAGAAAGGCGGTCTCTGTTCCTATTCCAGACCTAGGGGAAGTAACAGAAGTAAGGCCCAAGAACAAGAAGATGAGAATGAGGAATGCAAAAATGTTTCAGTTATGCTTTCCAAAAATGATTAATATATTATAGACTATGTGTGGCACAAGGCTCCCTACACCTTTGACAAGTACGATTATAGATATAGAGATACAAAGCAAAAAGAAAGGAATTATACTTCCAAAGCAAAAGAACTTGGTGTAAATTGGACTGGTAAGAAATATTTTTTTATTTATTACTGTAAACCTTTAAACAGGATGCCACTTATCTTGAATACTAGCAAGGAATGTAAGGAGGTATCTTAAAAATCAATTTCATTCGCCTAAACATAAATGCTTTAAAATATGAAATTCCCTAAAACTACAAATTTATAAACAATAATATCAATTAAAAAAAATCATTTTTCTGAATTAAATTACATGTATTTATTGCAAAGAATGTGAAAACAAGGTGGGAGTCCTTTCGCATATCATTCACTCGTCTTAGGAAAAATAATGAAGGAGAAGACGAAGTCAGGAGCTTGTCAAGTTAGGATAAAGGAAGCACGAAAGCATCGGTTGGAGGTGTTAGGTATTCTAAGTGAGCACTGGTGAATAAACTTTTCTTAAATCATTCAAAATGGTCTCCTTTTATTATTTCAGATAGACATAATGACACAACCACGTGCAATGGGCGAACGAACAGCATGGGGAGCATTCCTTGCTAGTTCATGCCAATCTATTGACGCAAATCAGTTCCGGATGTTCCAGAAAGAGAGCTGGAATGTTGTTCGTAAATACTTTCCCGAGATCCCTTTGCCACCATGTGCACATCTTCCACCGCCCTCAGCATTTCCTTCATTCCATGCTCCTTGGTAACAGCAGTTCCAGCCTCGCCAATTCAGCGACGGCCACAGGGTAAGTTTTTTTTTTTACAAATACTAGGCAATGAAGTACACGTCTTCGTTTTTGTTAAAAATATCAATATAATTTTCTTTCCGATTAAATTAAAACATTTCATTTTATTTTCTTAAATTACAGATGATTTACAAAATACCCAGACCACTTGCCTCTGTCCCGGCCACTTGGACTCAGCCGTCATCTGGTCTGTCAGCCTCCACCCACATCCCGAATGAATCCATCACTTCAACATCAAGTATAATACGAAATGCTTGGCTCATTATGGATACAACTGAAACCAACACTACGTCGTCTACGACCACTGGAAACACCAACAATCCTTTGGTCCCATATACGCAGGCAGAAAATACGAGTGAAGGAGAATCTACATAATTTGTTGCAAAATAACATATTATCACCAGATTTATTTTTATAAATAACCATGACATACATCTTATAACCATGATATATATCTCCCTTACGTGGTTTTTGTCATATATAAAACAAATAAAGTAAAAAGACATTATTTCTATATTCAATACTGTATTTTTTATTAAATTGTCTTAAGATCACAAGATATGTATACAAATGTATGTAAACAATCAATTTCTGTTACCAATTGCAGCGTCTTGCCAAGTTACTACCCCAACTGGGCTGGAATAGTAGTATTTTAGGTATGTTCGTATTTTATGTCCCTCTCTTGTTGCACGGGGTGCGCGAGCAGCGAGTTCTACGTCAACTAGAACTGTGTTGGCTCTTTCATAAACCTGGAATGACGTTACCTTGTTCATCTTCTTCGTCCAAATCTTGATTTTGCAGTTGGGGATACCTAACTCGCATGATGTTATAAAGCACCAAACATGCCTTTACAATGCAACGAACTTTCAAATGCTGGGTCTGAAGCGTAGTCAGGAGGAAGCGCCAGCGACAGGCCAGGATATCAAATGCGTTCTCAACTACTCGGCGAGCTCGAGAAAGTCAACAATTAAATATTCTCTCCTCATAGATCAAGGCTTGCTGAGAAAAAGGTGTCTGCATCAAGTTACGAAGTGGAAATGCATTGTCTCCAATTAAAAAGTACGGTATAGGGTATTCATCGCTAGGCAAAGCCGAAGCATCCGGTAGCCCTAGACGGCCTTCACGCAGATCTGGCTCTAGGGAAGACTCATTAAAGACACCGGCATCCTAATTTGATCAAGGCGCCCCAATGCTAGCCCATAGGAACTTGTAGTCCACGTCTACTAGAGCAAGGGGGACGACAAAATAGAATCCTTTGTAATTATAAAACATTGTCCCTGACCTTGTGGCTGCTTGATAGCTATATGCTTGCCATGAATGGCACAACGTTCATGGTGACAGTTCCATCGGGAACCAAACTTCAAGGACACGTCGTTCCATTCATCTGGTGTTTGGTAGAGCTGAAACCTCCGATGCAAACTCTTCTACCAAAGCCTTACAACCTAGAAAACGCAACATATATTCTGGATAATGAACTTGAAATAAAATGAAATGAAAAATGAATACAATCTTTTTAGAATAAGCATATCATATCTCGGGAACAAAAAGAGATATTGTGTTATGGGCCACACGAAAGTCGAATTCTAATGCTGCATAACTTTATCAAGTCGCCAAAAAACGGAGATTTACGCTAACTTTAGTCCGGGGTCTAATGGTTGTCTTCGCCACTTTTTTCTAATTCTTGGGGAGACTCTATGAAGAAGCTCCATAAACATATGTCTCCATGCGCCTCATATATCAGCTCAAGCATGAGTTTTTCATATTGCCCAAACATTTGGCGTCTCTAAATCAGGGTCTTACCCAAAATGGATTTCGTCTTCTTCTGTCATCTTCCTCTTCAAGATTCAGCATGGCCAGAAGCAATAAATTTTGTCAAACGCAATTGCTGAATAATCATTTGCAACCAAGTGGGCATCGCTTCAAATTTTTATGATAAAAGTTTGCAGCATGACGTTATCCACCTGGCCGCTGCTTTTCGAGCGAAAGACGGTAGATGCTAAAAGTAATATGTACAGGATCCGATGTCCCTCAGGCGATTTATCAAAATCGCCAGACAAATCAGTCGACCCTCGGTCGATATCAAGTCTTCTATCGGTGTCCGTCGGCCGACAATTTTAGAAAAAACCTTAAACCTAAATGTTAACCGACCTACGACAGAGATAGAAACTGTCTAGCGATGGCTGGACGATGATCGGGGGTTGCTTGACTGACTACTCAACAGCTGTTTGAACCAACGAAATCGGCCACCGACGCAGAAAAAAATATAACATGGCCCGATTGACACAACATTAGTCGCCCGATTAAAAAAGAGGTCAAAATCGGGCAAGACAACGGCCGATGAACTGCTCGATGATTGTTGCTCGAAGAATTCGAAGAATCTCATTGTTGACTTTAAGCCCGTCGGCCGCTGGTCGTTTCTTGAAATGTGACTGGGGTTTAAGGTTTTCGTCGATAACCTTCCCGTCCTCCATTATAGCCTTTATACAGGGGTCTAACAGATCTTAATTTCCAATTTGCTTTTGGTAGACAAATGTCAGGGATACAATGGTTTTCCACATGTACATATTTTTTATCTATGTTGGCGTTATCTCGAGCATTACACATAATTTAAAATAAGTGTGGTGCTCCGTCAATCCAGGAGACGTCATTTTCACAGTCGTTTTCACAGGATTCGTATTGGAGAAATATCACTATATTTCTGTTAATACTTCAAATATCACGTCAGAATTCTAAATAGGTACTTATATATTATCATAGCATAATAGAAAAATCTAAAGATACATTTGAGAAAATTGTCGAAAAATACCTCGAATTCTAGAAAATTAATGAGTTAAAGTTTAGATTCGACATGCTTTTGTTTCAAATTCGTAGTCATGCTCCGTACCTCTCCTTCAGCGATATCAACACAGAGATAATTTTAAGAAGAAAAAATTTAAGATACAGAAATTTTGCCCAAGGTGTATTAGAATCGTAAGAAAAATATTTCTGTAAAATTTCATAACTATATGACGCCTGTAAGAGGGAATACATGTAATAGCAGAGTCCGCGTGATTTTTGAACGACCCTCGTAGGATAACCATTGTTCGTCCTTTAGATTGTTTGATTTTGTCAGATTTTCTAAAATCTAAAAAAAAAGACAATTTTTGAATATATTTTTTAATAAAACCTTTTATAACGACTTTTATTAAAGATCGAAGTAATTATAGCATTTGACATGACACTTTTAACAATTTTAACAACGAAGTCAAAAAGACTCTACCGGGATAGGGATATTTGCTGTTTTTGAGGTATAACGACGTCCACGATCGAATTCATGTAAAATGTTACTTACATAACTACTTATCAATTCTTCATCCACTAACAAAGAGATTTTCCTAAAACCACGAACATATGACCAAACAAAAAGATGTGATACTACAATATTTTGTTGTGTTCGTCAAATGTACTATCAAGTTTGTCTAAAAATTTTGGTATAAAACATAAAGTCCATGTCTTCGGTTTCCCTAAATAGCGTAAAACCTGTGAAAGTTTGATAACTTACACTTTTTAACTAGACGGTTATAGATGTTTAAATAGAGTTTTGCAAAATCTGAACTGTAAATCTTCTAATATTATCCGAGATGTATAATTTAATCTTTGGTGACAAGTTAATGTTGGTGAAACCAAGGGTCCCTTAATAGAAAAGGATATGGAGATAATGAACAGTATACAATCTAAAAGTCTTTAAAACAATACAAAATAAGAGCAGACAAAACGCGGACCCCCGAAACATCAGAGGTGGGATCAAATGCCATGGAGGAGGGAGCATCCCCTGTCGACCGGTCAAACCCGCCGTGTGCTCCTTGTCATGATCAGGAAATAACGGAAAAAATCCGTCGTCAATTCAGTGTATAAATTATGGACTAACAATTGGTATGAAAAACGTCAGTCAGCATTTGACTCAATGATAATTTGTATTTGCTGACAAGGTCATTGTTTCGACCATAGAACTTACGAAATGTTGACTTTAAACGAGACTGTTGATATTTTTGTTTCGTCAAAATGCTTGTCAATAGTTTACCTCGTTTCAGAAATTGTTCATACGTAGAGCATGCTCTTGCGTATCGAATCATTTGAGATATATGTACTCCGTATGCAAGTGATGGAAGTATATTGCTGCAAAAGTAAGAGAAGTTGACGATAGAAAAGTTAAAGTCATCACGTTTATCATATAGCTTGGTTGTTAGATTACCATTAGTGTCCTTTTCAAGTAAATTATCCAAGTATGAAACAGATGTGTCAGACTCTGTGTTATCTTTTTATCTCAAGCTCACCAGGATATATCGTGTCGACGTAGGAATAGAAATTACCATTATTAATTGACAATACGTCGTCGATAGATCTAAATGTCAAGTTGAAAACCGAAGCAAGTGTTTTCTTCTGTTCACGCATAAGATTTTGCATAAATTCTGCTTCATATGAATAAAAAAATAGGTCTGCTAATAACGGATCGCAATTTGTACCCATTGGAATTCCAATAGACTTTTGGAATACCTGGTCTCCAAAAACCACATGGATGTTGTCAATCAGAAACTCAAGCATCTTCTTGATGAGTACTTATGTGTGCAATCAGAATCTGTTTTAACAAAATAATTTTACAAATGACCTATGACAAGGTAAGTAAATTTACGAGTTTCATTTCTATTGAAGAAGCAGCTGTCGATGATATCAAAAATCCTGGATCTTAATTTGTCGTGGGTAATTGTTGTGTATAAAGTTGAAAAGTCGTAAGTTTTTAAACTGTTTTTGTAAAGTCTAGTGATTTCAAGGTGTCCAAAAGTTTTTTTTAATATCCACATCTGATTGACACCACTACTTGAATATATTGTTGCACAGTACTCTTGGAGTTTTTCCTTCTCTACTGTCAATATCATAGTGAGGAGTAATGAAAGAGGGTTGGTTGAACATTTACTGGAACCTGCAATGTATCTTTGTTTGTGAGGATTCTTATGAAGATTAGGTATCCAATATATATAAGGTAGTTCAAATTCATCTTAATTCTGAGGAATATTAAAAGTATTCAAAACTGACAGGTGAGTTTGAAGATTTTCTTCCTTAGAAAGGGAAGTATGAATATAAGTAGGCTTACCACAAAAAATAAGTGCACAGTGTTTTAGATTGTCCTTATGTATCTATTCTTTCGCAAAAGTTATGCTCATTCCGTATATTCCCAATTTCATAGGAAATAATGAATTACCTGAGGCCACACCAATTCAATATCTTGGTCGCCGGACCCGCGCGCATGTAATTTAAAACTTTACAAAAAAATGATATTAAAAAAGATTTCCCGCATCCGGGATATTTTGTTCCATTTTCAGCATCATTTTCGACACTTACTTTTATTTTTTCATGCCAAGTCACGGTTGCGTTTTAAATCAAGGCTTTCAAAAACACATGTGTCTATTCCTGAATAACACCGATCGTGTCAAAAATCTTGGGCGCCGGAATTTCATTATTTTAGTAGAAAGTTTAGCATAGAAATATATCAAGATTGCTTTTGCTCGAGGTAAAAATTATTGATCAGGAAGGATGAGTTATTATGAAAAACACTTTTACAAATTTTACAGGGGGAACGTTCTTCGAATTCCGCTGAGTTAAGTTATGGCGATATAAAGTATTCGTGCGTTTAATAAGTATGATCTTTACAATGACCATGTCAACAAATACAATATATCATTAAGTCAAATGCTGACTGACTTTATTTAAAGTAATTCGTAGACCATTAATTATCATCAAAGAGAATGTATGTGATACAATGACAGGGAAGATGCAAAGACCAAAGGATTAATTGACAGACATGACAATACAAATATACTTTATGTGTAGTATAAAGTCATCAATCCAATCATTAATGTGCATTAAACAAGCACATAGTACCTAAAAGAAAGAAAAAAGAGCTCATTATCAATATAGATACGAATGTCTGTAGATTTATATACATTTAACGAACAAAAACTACTTCACTGTTTATATTTTTGTCATACATCGCAAAGTCCATAAGATACACTAGTATTACAAGTCTCTTTAATTAATTACAATCAACTGAGAATTAGTTGTGTTTATGTCACCTCCGGGTTATAAATACTTGTGATGGGGGAGAAGGAAAATCCAGCGGACCAGACTGGGATTTGAACCCGGGTCCTCTTGATATCAATTCAACTTCTCTACCAATTAATCTATCTGGCAACCCGCGATCGAACCGGCCAGACCTCCACTCACTTAATGAACTGGTCATGTTGATTCTCTTTGAGATTCTCCTTTCTCTGTATGTATCAATATACACTCACCCTGCTGCTATTATCTGTTGTTCCTACCAAGAGAAGGTGATTTTTGTTGTCATAGTCCAGACCCCCCGATATATTTATCCCGTTTATTTTTTTGAACAGGGATAAGAAATGCCCGTCTTTGTCAATCATTTGAATTCCTTTGCTCTAAGCATCACACACCAGGATATATGTGACAGAGCGTCTACACAAACTCCTGGTGGTGATAGTCCTGATTCTGATCCTGATGGATGACCCATGTAGGAGAAACGATCTGTCACCACTATTTCATTCTTCAAGTCAGAAACAATAACATCTCCATTATGGTTCTCCGTGATGTATTTAAGAAGTTAATATAATTTCTGACCAGAGCTATCATGTTCGATGGTCTGAATATGTTGTCCTGTACTGTTATATCGCTTTACTGTAGCCTCTATATATATGTTTTTATTTCTATCATATCTCATCATCCCAAAGCGTAGATCTCCATTGTAGTGTGAACAGTAAACGAACTCTGCTTCCTATGATTCTGGTTTCTGTACTAGTGTATATTGTATTTTGTTGTCTATAGACGACTTGTTAATATTATGATATCTGTCTATATATATATTAGATTCCTCTCAGGAGTCACAGAGTGTCCTCCAGTACAACTAACTGTATCTATTACAACATAGTAACCTGTTGTTAAGATTATATTTCCATTTGGATTGCTAACCCATATCAGTTTGTTCGTCAAACAGGATATGTGACAAACCTCGAGAACCCTTTCATTTTTAAAAACTTTTTTCAATAGATTTATACATCAGTTCCAGCAAATGCTTATTTCTTATTCATCTTCTATTTGTCTCTATAATGTCTACTTCTTGTAACTTTTTAACATCTCCCATGCTCATTTCACTATCTTGAGATATTAGAGTTATATCAGGAATGTCTTTGATCATAAAGATTGGAGTTTTCTTTAGATGGCTTTTCTAACTTCTCCAATTTGAAATATTTATTTTTGTCATTTCGCCCAAGAAACTATTAGCTTCGTTTGATTTACAGCAAAGAGATGAACACAATTTCAATTGAATAAGGTCATTTATTAACAAAATGACGAAACTACTAATGCAATATAATAATACTAATTGTAAAAAAAGTTAATAACACTCCATAAGCAAAATCAACTTAATGTACTTTGTAAAACTTTACAATATATACACTCTGAGAAACATTTGACTAGTTCAATGATTCTTGCAAAATCAAAGATGGGGACCAATAAAACAGCCTCAGTATTACTTATAAGTATGACTGATATTTTTTTCTCTACGTACTGGGGAAACGCCACATTAGATAAACTTATTTTTTCCTCGGGTAGATGCTTTATCAATAGCATTTGCTGTTTTGACACGATCGCTGGCTTAAAGATTTTATTTTAATGAAACTTTCATTTGTGAAAATTCTTGCCCTTATGAAATGAATGATAAAGAGTAGCTGCAATAATGAAGCCCTCTCCCTTTTTTATTTGGGAGAGGGCTACAACTCCTTAGGATCTCCGTAATGGTGCAAAACGGGAGTGATTCACCCCCGCACAGCTTTAGGCTCAAACTGTCAGTAAACGGCTATTTTATTTATATGCCTTACCTGGACTTCCAAAATGTAGTTATCCCAGACATAAATCTATCAAAAAATATATAGAACAATCCATACATCAGTATACATATTGTTTATGTCGACATCACAACTTAAATTTATCCGCCATGTTTACTGACCTTGAGTGTGAACTGTCATGACTGCTGAGTGAAGGGACAAGTAAATACACAGATTTATTTAACATGTGTTTCGCGTTTAACGAGCTATGACGTCGACAGTGAATAAAAATTCTTATTGGAAGTAAGTTGAATGTAAAAACAATTTATTCTGCCTGCAGTCGCCCGTATTCAAAAATATTTTGCACCATTATGGAGATACTGTGGAATTTTAACCCTCTCCAGAAAATATCAGATTAAAAAATAAACCGGAGAGAGCTACATTATTGCAGCTGGATAAATAGCAATAATATAAAAAAAAACTATAAAAACACTCGTATATGTCAAAGAAGTGTCTTATTTTATCAAGGAACCAGTATCGGCTACTTGAAGACTGATATTACCCACCACCAACCCTTTAATTCGTTTTCGTAGAAAGAAAAACCTAGCAGTTAAGTTGTTGTTATAAGATCCCTTTAACATCTTCAATAATGCCTTGAAGTTCTTATATTATACTACGTATGCCAACCTAGTAATGTTAGTGTAACTTACCATGGATCAACAACTAATCTTCAAGTAAGCCCCCTGCCTTGCCTAGTACATTTTGTACTGCCACCGTACAGAGAGTTAATTTTCACGATTCATAAATTAGATATAAGTAATAATTGTGATCCCATGGTCCTTACAACTTTTAGGGAGAAGTTCGTTTTGTTTTAAGATCAAGCAATTGTCACATAATGTTTTCATAGACGCATATAGCAAAAATTCTAAATTTTGATCACGATCTACTTTTTTCGAGGCATGTCAACATCAACCGTGCTACGTCATCAAGTTATACGCCATCAATTTGAATTTGCAATCATGCATGTCATTTCGCAGGAGAAGTCTCAACGTTTTGTTTAAAAGAAAGTATATGTATAGAGCAGCCCGGTCATCCGGGCTGCAATGAGTTTTTCTTTTGGATGGATTTTAATCAACTAGTCGATTAAAATAACATGATATCAATGTAAATTAATATAAATTAAATTACATAAAATTGTAAATTTATATCAAACATTTACAATATATAACATTATTATAGTATTGGTAGTGTAAAGATTGTTTAGAGACATAATTTTATTGCCTAGACCAAGTACAAAAAATTTAATATCTAAAATGACAATATCGATAGATTTGAAATTTTTTTTCTAGTCTAAAGTGTTTTAATGTGAACAGCATTTTACAAAACCCAACGACTTAGCTTAATCATGGACATTGGTCTAACAATTAACCTTATAAACGTTTATTCAAAAACTTCTAAAGAGAAGAGGAAAAACAGATGCTATGGACTTCAATCGACATTTAGATACATAGACAATGTGTTATTTATAAAATAAATAACGTCTATTTATTTGTTGACTAAATATATATAAATGAACATGAAATACCAGATACTACAGAGTCTTATATATGAAGGATATTGATATAACGAACAGTATTCAGTATCAAAGCCCGTAAAATAATACATAATATGAGCAGAGCAAACACGGACCTCCGAAACATCAGAGGTGGGATCAGGTGCCATGGAGGAGTGAGCATCCCCTAGTGACCAGTCATACCCGCCCGTGTGCTCCTTGTCATGATCAGGTAGAAACAGAAAAAATCCATCGTCAATTCAGTGTATAAATAAGGAATTAACAATAAATATAAAAACTAGGAGACTTATTGTTCACAGAACAATAAGAGGTCTTTCCACCTTTTTAAATTTCTTATAGTTTTATATTTAACTCTCCAATTTAATTTTAAGGGAAACGGCTTAAAAAAAGGAAATGAAAATTTAAAAAAAAAAAATTTGAAATGACCTTGACCTTTGACCTTGATCAGATCTTCAAGGTCAAAGGTCAAGAGTCACATTGCAATTGACCCCATGCCTCTACGACTTTTAGTTCTATAGTTATAAGTTTAAATATTAAGTGCAAAGAAGTTAAAGGGCAATAACTCATATAAAGGGTCATTAAATCCTTTAGTACTTAAACAATGAAGGTGTGCCTAAAGACCCTTAAGACATTAGTGAGGAGTTCATGCCTCTACGGTCTACAGTTTTGAAGTTGTAGCGATAACAATGTTTTTCGCATAAGGGGCAATAACTTTTGATAGGGTCAATCTTGGGTCTTTGAAATAGTTTTAAGAGTACATATTAATGATGCAGAGACTGTTTGCATATGTTAAAAGACAAAAGAGATATAAAAAGAGCTTAATTTCTAATTTTTGGAATGACCTTGACCTTTGATCTTGACAAAATATTCAAGGTCAAAGGTCAAGGGTCACAATGCAATTGACCCCATGCTTCTACCATTTATATTTTTCAAGATACAACGTTTAATAGTAAGTATAAAGAAGTTAAAGGGCAATAACTCATATAAGGGGTCATCAGATTCTTTGCACTTATACAGTGAAGTTAGGTCTAAAGACCCTTACGATATCAGTGAATGTTTGGTGTAGCTAGGGTCTACAGTTTTGGAGGAGTAGTGATAACAAGGTTTTTTCGCATAAGGGGCAATAACTTTTAAAAGGTGTTATCTTAGGGGACAAGAATGAAATCTTTGAAACAGTTTTAAGAGTACATATTAATGATGCATTGACATTAAGTATATGTTGAAAGACAAAAGAGATACAAAAAAAAAGCTAATTTTCTCATTTTTGGAATGACCTTGACCTTTGACCTTTACATGAATTTTAAGGTCAAAGGTCAATCAATCTAATGCAGTTAGTCCCAAGTCTCTATGACTTCTTGTTTTGAAATTTTTTAATTATTTGTAAAATTCAAAAAGTTTCAGGGGCAATAACTCATTGAAGGGGTCACCGAATACTTTCGCAATGAATAGATTGAAGAGTCCCCTTAATTAGTCTAAGACTTTGGTGAAGGTTTCATACCTCTGCAGTTTACGGTTTCTGAGGAGTAGCGATAACAAGCTTTTCTTGCGTAAGGGGCAATAACTTCGAAAGCGGTCAAGGTTCATTTACGCAGGGTGAACTGCAAACATCTTTTACGGAATACATTCTTATAGACTATAAATCTTTACGATAAATCTTGAAACAAAAAATCACACGGCGGAAAAATAATAAAAAAGGACTAGGAGACTTATTGTTCACAGAACAATAAGAGGTCTTTCCACCTTTTTAAATTTCTTATAGTTTTATATTTTACTCTCTAATTAAACATTAAGGGAAATGGCTTAAAAAAAGAAAATGAAAATTAAAAAAAAAAGTTTTTTTTAAATGACCTTGACCTTTGACCTTGATCAGATCTTCAAGGTCAAAGGTCAAGAGTCACATTTCAATTGACCCCAAGCCTCTACGACTTTTAGTTCTATAGTTATAAGTTTAAATTGTAAGTGCAAAGAAGTTAAAGGGCAATAACTCATATAAAGGGTCATTAGATCCTTCAGTACTTATACAATGAAGGTGTGCCTAAAGACCCTTAAGACACTAGTGAAGGTTTCATGCCTCTACGGTCTACGGTTTTGAAGTAGTAGCGATAACAATGTTTTTTGCATAAGGGGCAATAACTTTTGATAGGGCCAATCTTGGGGAACAAGAATGAAATCTTTGAAATAGTTTTAAGAGTAAATATTAATGATGCAAAGACTGATTGCATATGTTAAAAGACAAAAGATATATAAAAAGAGCTTAATTTCTCATTTTTAGAATGACCTTGACCTTTGACCTTGACAAAAAATTCAAGGTCAAAGATCAGGGGTCACAATGCAATTGACCCCAGGCTTCTACCTTTTATAATTTTCAAGATACAAGGTTTAATAGTAAGTATAAAGAAGTTAAAGGGCAATAACTCATATAAGGGGTCATCAGAATCTTTTGCACTTATACAGTGAAGTTAGGCCTAAAGACCCTTAAGACATTAGTGAAGGTTTGGTGTCTCTACGGTCTACGCTTTCGGAGGAGTAGCGATAACAAGGTTTTTCACACAAGGGGCAATATCTTTTAAAAGGGTTAATGTTAGGGGACAAGAATGAAATCTTTGAAACAGTTTTAAGAGTACATATTAATGATGCATAGACATTAAGTATATGTTGAAAGACAAAAGAGATACAAAAGGAGCTAATTTTCTCATTTTTGGAATGACCTTGACCTTTGACCTTTACATGAATTTTAAGGTCAAAGGTCATTTAATCTTGTGCAGTTGGTCCCATGTCTCTACGACTTCTTGTTTTGAAAATTTTTAATTATTTGTTTAATTCAAAAACTTCCAGGGGCAATAACTCATTGATGGGGTCAACGAATGCTTTCACAATGAATCAATGAAGTGTCTACTAAATTACTCAAAGACATTAGTGAAGGTTTCATTTCTCTACGGTTTACGGTTTCGGAGGAGTAGCGATAACAAGCTTTTTTGCAAAAGGGGTAATAACTCCGAAAGGGGTCATAGTTCATATACGCAGGGTCAACTGCGAAAATCTTTTACAGAGTACATTCTTATGAACTTAAAATCTTTTCGATAAATCTTGAAACTCAAAATCACACGGCGGAAAAATAATAAAAAATAAAAAAAAAACAGAAGAAAATCAATAGGTCTTTCCACAGAAAGGTGGAAAGACATAAAAAAATGAGTCAGCATTTGACTCAATGATCAACTGTATTTGCTGACAAATTCATTGTAGCGACAGTAAAACTTACAAAACGATGACTTTAAAAGAGTCTGCTGATGTTCTTGTTTAACCAACTTGTCTGTCAATAATTTACCTTGTTTTAGAAATTGTTTATACGTAGTGCATGTTCTTAGCTACCGATTCAACTAAGATATATATATATATATATATATATATATATATATATATATATATATATATATATATATATATATATATATATATATATATATATATATATATATATATATATATATATATATATATATATATATATATATATATATCCAAAATGTGTATATAATAAATTAAATAATAGTAACAGTGTCCGACAGTGTCTGGCAATAAATATTTAAAAAAAGAAAAAACGACAACACAAGTTGTAAAACGTTAGCGCATTCTTCAGACGTTTTACTTTAAACATCATTTTGTTGAAAATGCGACTTACATAATAAGCGGCGGAGGTTCTTTGGTTGCCTTTTACTATTAATAAATTGGAAGTTTTGAAGAACTTTTGACATTCTTTCGTCGGTTTCAAGAACTCCATTGAGATGTTGAACAATTGAGGTCATGTTTCTATTTCTTGGATTGTGGGTCGTAACGAAAGGAAGTATTTTCTCCTCTGCAGTGTCCGTAGATGGTGGGTTAATTAATTGGTTACGGTCCAATTGTTCGGCTCTTTTAATGCCATCTTCTATAATTTTTAAAGGATATTTCTGATCCAAAAGATATTCTTTCAATTCTCTAAGACGTTCCTTCCTTCGCGCCTCATCACTAACTATGGTACAGATTCTTCTTGATAAATTATACGGTATTGAACGTTTGGTATGTCTGGGGTGGCATGAACCGAAATAGAGGTATTGGTGTGTGTCCGTCGTTTTGTAGTATATATCAGTTGACAGTTTCTCTCCATTTTGAGTACGGTAATTAGGACGTCCAAAAATGATATACTTTCCAGGTTCTCCTCCAGAGTAAAATGTATGTCGGGATCAAGCTCATTTAGAATGTTGTAGAAGATGTCTATATTCATGTTGCTTACATTCCAAATGATGAAACAGTCATCAAGATATCTTTTCCATTTCTGTTCAATGTTAATAGCAGTAGCTGAATCAAACCGATCACTGATTTTCTCATACAGTATCTCTTCTAAATACCCTTATGTTAGAGTAGCGTAGGTAGGGGCCATTTTAGTGCCCATTGCCGTTCCTTTGATTTGCTAGTAATTTTTATCAAAAAAAAGAAAACGTATTGTTCTTTAATACTATTTCTGTGGCTTCTAAGATGAAATAATTTGTGAATCGGTAATTTATTTTTTCCGGATGCTTGTCAATCCAATATTTCAAAGCCTTGAGACCAAGTGTACTAGTGATGTCAGTATATAAGTTCGTTACATCTATTGTAACTAATGTTTCACTAGGAAGAATTTTGTTCCTGTTGCGTAGCTCCGTTTAGTATCATCGTTAGCCTGGTTGTGTTGATCTTTGTTTCGTCGTGGCATTGCAGCATCAACACTGCAATCAAATCTTAAACATGGGTTTAATAGGAGTGTTAATAGTTTCTCTAAATGCAAAATATCAACGAAAATATAGACATCCAATTTAGAAGAAGAAGGATATGGAAATAACGAACAGTATTCAATCTCAACGTCCATTAAACAAATATACAAAATAAGAGCAGAGCAAACACGGACCTCCGAAACATCAGAGGTGGGATCAGGTGCCATGGAGGAGTGAGCATCCCCTGCCGACCGGTCACACCCGCCGTGTGCTCGTTGTCATAATCAAAGAAATCATGAAAAACACTACTTTCATAAACATGTTTAATCAAGGGAGATAATTCAACACTTGGGTTTTAAAACCCCATGTTGTCCTTTAAATAGGTCACAGGTATCCAATGATATAAAAAGTAGTTGTTCCATGTACATTTAAAAAATTTCTTTGACGATTAAAACAATATGCGTTTCTTTTTTTGTTGAGTATATAAAAAATCTTCTTAAAAATCACATTTAGTTCTTGTTATTTTGAAAAATCATGTGACTAAAAATGATACATGTAATCTTAAGAAGATAGCAGAACAAGGAAACCATGCTGTCTCTACTGCTCTCCCATAAATGAAGATTTTCTTAGTGGAATGATGAGAGATGATTCATGTTCAGCCAAGGTAGGTCGGTACAACAGGACAGAGCCGCCAACATGACCCATCTAAGAGACTGCATTTTTATCCCCGATATATTACAGAAAACCAAAATGGAGACGTGGTTGTTTCTGACTTGTTTAATATTATTTCTAGGATAAGTATTGTTATTATGAAAGACTTTATTGGACCGCATCGCTTGTCCTAGGTAGGAAATTCCCAAAAACGTTAGAATTTAAACCACATGAGATTTTTACAGATTTACTGTCACACAAAATATATTTTATGTATTTAATCTTCATACGTTCTTAATTATGTAGAGTGCTTTTTGTGTTTGCGATATATTTTTTGAAAAAAAAATTTCATTACCTTCTATACTTGGACAGCACAAACACATGATAAAAAATTTCTCTCGTCGTGCCATGAAAACGGAAATAAAATTGATAACCCCGTTGAGGACCTCCTCTGCAATTTCAGCACTCACGGCGGATGTAACGTATCTAGTAAGTATGTGTAATATGGCTGCTTCTTACTTCGAATACTGATAATTCTTATTTTCAAGATGGATCCATCGATAGTATGGCGATGTTTACTACATTAACTCTTCTTTATGACTAGTAAGTGATTTGCTATTATCTTTTTTCTGTATTATTTCTTCTTGATGGTTATGCCTGTGTGTATCCCCTCATTATTCAGGAAGTAAATAATGGCGAATTCTTCCTGGTTCAAAATTCCGTTATGTTGAATAATACCGATATTTTCATTTAATATATAGTAAATTACTGTGTGATAATGTTTTCAAGACCGATCGATGTCTGTGAATACTGTATACAGGGAAATTTTCGCCCCCGTTTTATTTTCGCCCCTTTCGCCCTCTTCTTGAGTGGGCGAATTTAAAACGGGGTGAATTCAAATTGCACAGCATAATTTCTTAAACAGAACTATAACTGGGCGAATTTAAAACGGGGCAAAATTGTTTGCAAGTGCAAAAGGGCGGAAATAAAATGGGGCGAAAATAACCCTGTATACAGTATGTTCGTAAACCCAGGCCATATCTTTATTCCCCATTTTCAAAAGTGAGTTATCTGCCCTCAAAATCGGAACTCTTCTACACTAGCCTAACTTCCGCGGACTATGCAATACGATAATTCAACAAAATAGTGATCAACTTACACGCTGTATTTAAAAATTTTAAAAGAAGGAAACGGTTTGCATTTTTTTTAGATAATAAATTATTTTATAAAGGGTCTGTTAGCCCCCCCCCCCTTTCTAGAAAGCTATACGAATTAGCGAGGCACGTAGCATCGTCTTTAAAAGTGGGGGCGGGGTAGCCAAAGAAAATTTTTTCTTACCTGGAAAAATTGACAAGCAAAGAAAAAACTTGCCCAAAGTTCAAATTTTAAGCTACTTATTTCAGTACCAGTTCCTTGGCATTGCCATACAATACTAAATTTCCCTTATATAACTCCCCCCCCCCCCCCCCCCCCGTAAAGGTACAGAGAACGAATATGTAAATGGATTGAACAGTTGAATGTGAACCATAGTTGTGTAAATTAAAAATTATTAGAATTATTAATTGTGAATTCAATAAAATTACGGTACATACAGTGTATATTTTTTCACAGATGTACATGTATGTCAGTTACACGGGGTCTCTCTCTCTCTCTCTCTCTTACACACTTTGCAAAAAAGACTAACTTAAAAAAATAAATACATGTACTTACACTGAAAGGATCTAAAAAAAATAAATAACACTTGAGAAAAGAATGTTTTCCGTTAATTAACGAGAAATACGCTAGGAAATTATTGTATCAATTTCGTGTTTCTGCTCTCAATTCTCTGATCTTAAACAAAATGTGTATTTTACTCGGGAATATACATGTACATACGCTTAGATCCTACACTAAAACTATGATTAAATGCAGCATAGAATTTATACGACATGTGTAACATTCAAAGTTTTAATACTATACAATGAATCAATTATTTTACAAATAAAACATTCTAGAAACACTGTTAATTCAAATGAAATAAGCCTTTAATTGTCACCAAATGTGTTCTTGTAAGTAAAAGTTCTATGTTATGACATACTGTAATCGAGCAAAAACGCAGTTTCTTGGTATCGGTCGCGGAAGACGAACCACTGCTGTAGATGCAGCAATGTCAGAGGTAAAACTGTTGATGGACATGTCATCAGTCTCCAAAAAATTCCTAGAGATACAAAGAAAATATCGCTGCAGCAGGCTAGATTAATTCGTAAAAACTTTATAACTAAAAATTTGTTCCGCACATTTTGTAAATAATGATGATCCGTCTGCAGAACATCCACTACCGAAAATTAGCTTTTGTTTTGTTTTGTTTTTTTTTTAAATAGGCATATTCGAATATGTATCAGCATTTAATCAGTATTTTTTTTTTTGGTTGTTTTTTTGAAAGGGGGGGGGGGGTCACACAGCACCTTATTATAGTACTATACAGATTACTACAAATCCAGAAAGAGACTATGAGTGGGCAATTAAGAAAAAATACGAATCAGTTAAGATTTCTTTTTATTCACAAACACTATAACATTTTTTCTATATGACAGATGCATTACACCATGAACATGTTTACATCAAGAACGTCCGCGGAAGTGACTTGATTTATAGCGCATGCGTATTAAACACAGTAAAAGAGTTCCCTTCAGGGGAAATAACTCACCTTTGAAAATGGGGAATACCCTTTGAAAGATATCTTTCTAGTACATTACTGGAAAACCTCTTGAATAGTGCCATTATATTATAAACCTCATGTATCCTTTATTGACATATGCATCAGGTATATATATTAAGGTATAAATACAAATATCCTCTTACATAAGTTTATATGCAAATGGTCATAGATGGGTCAGATCATGTCCGCGATCCCATTGTTGGTTATCCCTGATCTGGAGATATGGATATGGATATGGATATAACGAACAATATTCAATATCAAAGTCCATAAAACATTACAAAATAGGAGCAAACACGGACTTCCGAAACATCAGAGGTGGGATCAGGTGCCATGGAGGAAAGAGCATCCCCTGCCGACCGTTCACACCTGCCATGTGCTCCATGTCATGATTTGGAAATAACGGGAAAATCCATCGCCATTTATTCACTTTTCAAATAATGGACTAACAATTAGTATGAAAAATGTCAGTCAGCATTTAACTCAATGATCAATTAATTTTTGCTGACAAGACCATTGTATCGACCATAGAACTTACGAAATGATGACTTCAAACGGGACTGTTGATATACTTGTTTCATCAACTTGCTTGTCAATAATTTACCTCGCTTGAGAAATTGTTCATATGCAGAGTGTGCTATCACGAATCGAATACCCTGTCTACATTAACAACATAGATATTGTCAATCAGAATCTCAAGCAATTTTTTTATGTTAACTTCAGAGTACTTGTTTGTGCAATCAGAATGGTTTTATTGAAATAATTTTGCACTAACATGTAGGTTAATTTACGAGTTCTCTTTTTATTGAAAAATCAGCTGTCAATGATATTAGAAACCCTGGACTTTAATTTATCGTTGGGAATGGTTGTGTATAAAGTTGAAATCTCTGAAGTTCTTTGAGCTGTTAATTTTGGTAAAATCTTGTGATTTCAAATTATCCAAAAGTTCTTTGGAATATTTGAGTATCCACATCTGATCAACACCACTCCTTGAATATATAGTTGCACAGTACTCTTGAAGTTTTCCCTCCCTACTGTCAATATCTTAGTGAGGAGTAACGAAAGAGGCTTGGTTGAACATTTACTGGGACCCGCAATGTAGTGTCATATGTATCTTTTTTAGGATTTTATGAAGTTTTGATATATATTAGGTGGTTCAAATTTATTTCGGCTCTGTGGAATATTAAAGTAATTAAAAACTGACATATGTTTTTGAAGAATTTCTCCCTTAGAAAGGGACCTATGAGTATAAGTAGGATAACCACTTGTTGATTTAAATCCATTTTTTTTCTTCTAAAATACTATTTATATAAAGAGCCTTACAAACGAAGACGATGTTGTTACCTGTTTTGTCAGTAAGGACAAGGACGAATTGATCAATGACATGTAATTCATCGAATTCTTTTTTTCCCTTCTAGATTATTGATCACAGAAGAATAGATGAATTCCATATTTCCCCTCAATCTTTTAAGACCAATTCTCTGTAATCACCAAAATATTTTGGCACGCATAGTTACAGATTTGAATTTTTATATGATAATTTAATACAGGTGTGTGAGTGATTGTAAAATTTAAAAATAGTTTTTGAATTGTAACCTTGGTTGCCATAGAAACGGGATACAAACTTTCTCATTTTCGTAAATTATGAAAATCTGTATTTTTCATGAAAAGCCATGTCCAAAAATGAACAGAGATATCTAAATTTGTGTTTATTGTTGTTATCCAATACTAGAGATGTACAGTTCAATTTTATTTTTACACTCGTAAGTGTTCATGGTATGCATTGCAAAAAGTAAAAAATATAGTAAATTTTGCTCAGTTTTTTAAGACTTAAAACAAAAAAATGCAGCCCTCTAAAAATTAAGCAATAATAAAACATGAAAGGTTGATATTTGATTGTATTTAAACAATTAAAAAATTGGTGGGCAAATGATATGTGTTTAAGAAATTCAAAGATGAATATCCATTTTTTTCTGCATTTTGAAGCATTTTTTGCTTCCCAATTACTTCCCTTTGATTGCTCTCTAGCGTTTGGAGGTACAATATGTAGGCATTTGTAGTGGTTAATAAATAGTTTGGTAAGAAAGCTTAAAAAAGCGGGTTTGGGGTGAGGATTGGCAGTGTTGAAGAAAGAAAAAAAGGCCGGATATAATCCACAAGAAGACAAGAGGTAATTATAAATATTACAAATACTAAGTATGTATACTTTTTTCTCCATTTTATTGGCTTGCATGCATGTAACCCGAGATTCCTCTGCTATGAACCTAAATGGGCCTCAGCCCTGACTCTCCCTGGTACATATCACAATAAAAAATACCTAAAAATACATGTTGATGGCAGACCATGAAGACATACAACCGGTCAGACACAATCTTTTTATATGACCAGATTAAGTACACCCAATTGCTTTAAACTAAGTAGATAGCTATAGGTCTATATTTCAAAGCAACTCTTTACATTTTTAGCTCTACTGGTCAGAGACCAGAAGAGCTTATGCGATAGTAATGCGTCCGGCGTCCGTCCGTCTGTCCGTCTGTCTGTCTAGCTGTCTGTCTGTCTGTCCGTCTGTCTGTAAACAATTTTTCAAAATGCTACTCCTCCTACAGTTTTTGTCTAATTTCAATATAACTTGGCACACAAGTAGAATACACTAAGATAATTCTGTGTATCGGTTTTTGATTTCGATGAACGGTGTTGCCGTGGTTACTAAAAATAGAAATTTCTGTGAAATTCTTTCAAAATGCTACTTCTCCTACAGTTTTAGTCTAATTTCAGTATAACTTCGCACACAAGTAGAATACACTAAGATACATAATTCTGTGTATCGGTTTTTGATTTCGATGAACGGTGTTGCCGTGGTTACTAAAAATAGAAATTTCTATGAAATTCTTTCAAAATGCTACTTCTCCTACAGTTTTCATCTGATTTCAGTATAACTTGGCACACAAGTAGAATATACAAAGATACATAATTCTGTATATCGGTTTTTGATTTCGATGAACGGTGTTGCCGTGGTTTCTAAAAATAGAAATTTCTGTGAAATTCTTTCAAAATGCTACTCCTCCCACAGTTTTGGTCTGATTTCAGTATAACTTGGCACACGAGTAGAATGCACTAAGATACATAATTCTGTATATCGAATTTTAATTTCGATGAACGGTGTTGCCGAGGTTACTAAAAATAGAAATTTCTGTGAAATTCTTTCAAAATGCTACTCCTCCTACAGTTTTGGTCTAATTTCAATATAACTTGGCACACAAGTAGACTACACTTAGACATAAAGAGATTTTATCAACGATCATTTTTCTATTTATTGCTGTTGTGAAGTTTCACATCCCAGCTGCTTAAGTACTTTTTCTTCTTTGCTATAAGTTCAAACCAGTAGAGCTTTAGTATCGACAGAGACTTCTGGTTCTAATAGAAATAACGCAGGTACTTGTTGAAAATGAATTAATAGTCTCAATGTGCATACCATTATATGATTATTTCTTCCTTAATAGAAAGTCTGTAAATCACTTCTTGATACACATGTATTGTTTAGAACTTTAAATTGCATTTGATATGGTTTGCTAATTAAAATACATTACACTTGATAATTTTGATTGAGGTTCAAAAAAAATTTCACAAGCCAACAATACTGTAATACTTTGTAGCCTTTTGTGCTATCATGTGTAGCAAGTAAATATGTAATTTTTTTGTGTTTTGGATTGCAGTATTTTGTTTCATGTCCATATATTATAAAACATATAATTTAGAAATGATGCAGCCTTATTAACTGCAGTAATCAGTAATATAAGACTGATTTTGTATTGTGCTTAATATTGGGGGGGGGGGTGTTCTATATTAATGGTCATATTCTTGCCTATAGATATGAATAAATATTCTTTTATGGGTCAGCCGACAATATCTCATTGATTTTCAAGATTTAAAGCTTAAATTCATTGAATTTTAACTTTAAAAAATATCTTGTTATATGAAATATTCATCAAAGCTGTATTTTGGCGAAATGCCAATTTATAAATTTTCATTTTATCATAGTCAACATTTGTTGCTATTTGCCCATGAATGTTTTTGAATATTTTCATTATTTGTGACAAGTACCTTCAGATGAAATAAGTGATACATTGTGAAAGTTCTGCTAATTTTTTATTTTTCTTCACAAAATGTTGTTATTTTTCAGTTTTGACTAGATTTCGAAAAGTTGATATTTGGCCATTGTTTGACAAAGAATTACAGAATTTTCAAATAATTAATAAACATATGAAAGATATCCTTTGAAAGTGTTGATGTTGTAGTTTTATAAGAAATTAACAACAGAGTTCTAATCCTTTATATGTGTTCAGCACAGATGGTGTAAAAAGTGTGATTTTAGCAAGATTGTCATGCACAAATTAGCCCTATATGTCAGAAATTTTGCATCCCGGTTACCATGGTAACAGAGGATGTCCAGAAAAAAATTATGCCATTCATATAAGTTTTACCCTAGGAAGAAACTATATGCCAAGTTTGAAGAAAATCTGAGACTATGCGTGCCATAACTATTAATAAATACATTGGTGATTACAGAGAATTGCTCTTAATACGCGACTTTACATGTAGTACCGACCGGACAGGAGAGCTGATGTAAAATTAAAATTAATAATCTTGAAGAATAAAATGTGTTTACATCATTTCTTAAAATTTTTTTTAGTTATTTACAGTCTTTTTCTTTTGCCGATTTATTGCAAAAAGCATGATGTACACTCATAATAATTTAGATACAGTAATCTTACAATAAGATTTGGCATAACGGTGAAATATAAAGGCCTTATCCAACTAAATATATTAATTCTGACCTTCTTTGTTATGAACAAAAAAACTAAATATATCTAGTACTATGCATAAAATATTCAAAAAAAAAAAAATCAGTGATATTTAAAAAAATCTATAATAATGGAATCTATTTATTTGTCTGAGATGTCATCAGTTTATAGTGGCCATCAACGAAAAGTTAAAATTTCAATGTGGACACACACTTAAAAACTGATTTCTGTATATATCTTTGTGTTATTTTTTATGTTGCCATTGTTTTGTTTTTTTGGTGTAGAACACAGCAAAAACAACATAGTGTGAAACCAGCATGGGAAATATGAATCTTAAATGTAGAGTTCCTAGCTAAATCCCACTTAAATCGTAATTTTTTTGGCGTTTATTTTTATTGAATTCAGTTCCCGGAACTGCTTTCTGGGACTGCTTGGGTTTCAGGTTGGATCTGGTTGGTACTGTACATGTTTATAAGTTTGCATCACTAGATCTTTAAAAAGATGAAATGTACAAATAGAAATTTTAAAGATGTTACTGAAAGAAAATAAAAACACATGACAGCATAATATGCTACAAAATTTTGACTATGTGGCCGAAAATTATTTAACTTGGTCTGATGTGTTTTTTGTAACTTTGCACTAATATCGTTGGTAAAAACTACTTAATCATTAAATTTATAGCGTTACATGAGTAAAGTGAAAATAGTCGAAAACACGCGCATATTGATGATGAAAATTTTTGTGATCACAATTTGTAGTGACAAACGATTCATTAGAGTTATATATATTTTTTTGGCATATAGTCAGTATAAATTTCTTGCAGTTATTGCATGACTGACTGAAGTTTCATTGAGACTTGTAATTGAATTGCATAAGTGAATACGAAGGCAACAAAATGTTGCTGTGCAGTTTTTTTTTATTTTTAACCAAAAAAATGTTTTTGGGTTATCAGAGAGTGACTTAAAAGGCTTCTAACCAACCATGATGGTGACGTTGGTGCGTTTTTTTTTTTTGTTTTTTTTTTTATTTTGTTTTTCTTTTATCATGCCACTTATGTTAACCCCGATGTATTGTCACTCAAACCGAAATCTATACAGCAGACAATGATACTCACACACCCTAATACTGACAAAAACTGTCTACTCTAATTTGGTCCGCGAACTTGGAAACGTAACGTCGATTTTAGCCTCATACGAGCACATTCCAATTTGTTCAATCCATGATCCCTTGGAGTAGGGTGAGGCCCAAATAGGTTACATGTATGTAAGTTGAACATAGGAATACATTAGGAAACATCTTTAAAAGTCTCTTTCTCAAAGACAGCAAAGTCATGATTAGTCATAATTGTATGGAAGCATCCTCTGGTAGTGTAGATTCAAGTTCGTTCAGATCATGACCCCTGGTTGTAGGGTGAGGCCACTTTGGGGGATGAAAGTTCAACATGAGAAAATATCTTCTTCTCAAGAACAGCAAAGTCATAGTTATTTATAGAAGCATCTTCAGGTAGTGTAGATTCTTCAAATCATGACCCGTGGGACAGGCGGGGGCCCATAATGGATGATTGAAGTTTTAAGAAGGATAACATAGAAAATTTAGAGAGAATTTAGAATTCTTCTTCTTTTGAACAGAAAAGCTGTGAGTGTTTATATTTATTTGGAAGAATCCTCGGGTAGTGTTGATTCAAGTTTGTTCAAAACATGACCCCAGGGTACACTGGAATCACAATGAATGATCAATGCGTTACGTAGGCATAGATAGGAAAATTGTTTAAAAGGATATGGAGATAACGAACAGTATTCAATATCAAAATTCATAAAACAATACAAAATAAGAGCAGAGCAAACACGGATCTTAAAAACATCAGAGATGGGATCAGGTGCCATGGAGGAGTGAGCATCCCCTGCTGAGCGGTCACACGCACCGTGTGCTTCTTGCTCAGTTCGTCTTCAATTCAGAGTATAAATATTGTTCTAACAATTAGAAAAAAAAAAACGTTATTCAGCATATAACACAATGATAAATTACATTTGCTGACAAGGTCATTGTATCACCAATAGAACTTACGAAATTATTATTTTAAACGAGACTGTTAATATTCTTGTTTCATCAGCGTGCTTGTCAATAACTAGCTGTAGATCTGTAGCGTTATGGTTTTATTAATTTAGGGAATAACTATCTTCTAATTTGGTATTTGCAACCTTTAATGCTGATTTAACGGTCGCAAACTGAGTTTACCGGCGACGCGTAAGCGGAGCCGGTAAAACGGGTGTTTGCCACCGTTAAATTAGCATTAACGGTCGCAAATACCAAATTAAAAGTTTAGTTATTCCCATTCTAATGCAATCTATGCATATTGTTTGTTGTTTACGTATTATTTTGTTGAATTTTGTTACATGAAATACGTTACGGAGCATTGTATTTTTGCGTCGCTCTATTATGACGTCACGATGAAAAAGCGTTCAAGCTTGTTAATGCTTGTTTTACTGCTTCAAACATCAGTGCATTAGCCAATCAACGAGTGTTTTACAACAGAATTGCATTAGAATTGTCTTTGACCATAACGCTACGGATCCTGTTATGTAAAAATGTGTAATTTACGGCGCAATATTTTTTGTGCTCTTTGGGGAGAATTTCTCCACTTTCCAGAATCGGCAAATTAACTTCATTTTACTACCTAATTCTAGGCACATTATTTACTTAATCTCCCAACCCCGTAAAGTCGTCTCTACAAGTTCTAAACTCGCTTGATTAAAATTATTTGTTAGATTGCTGAAAATTCACTTCAAGCGATCGAGTTTATTGCCTGTAGAGACAACTATAAATGGTTGAGAGTTGGATATAATATACAGGTACATATTGGCTACAGAATGTGTCTAGAATAAGGGAGTGAAAGGTAATTGATTAACGAATGCTAGAAAGTGAAGAAATACTTCCCAAAAGAGCGCAAAAAATATTGCGAATTGCACCTTTTTTGCATTATAGGATCTGTAGCGTTATGGTCAAAGACAAATTTATAAAACCATAACTCTACAGATCTGCAGCTAGTCAATAACTTACTTCGTTTTAGAAATTGTTAATACGTAGAGCATGCTCTTGCATATCAAATCAGCTGAAATTGTTTTACTAGTATTCAGGTGATGAAGGTGTATTGCTGCACAGTAAGGGAAGTTGACGAAAGAAAAGTTAAAGTTATCAAGTTTGTCATATAGTTTGCTTGTTAGATAAACATTAACGTCTCTACAACAGAACAACAAAACTGTGATTGATTGTCGATATAAAAAGCATAAAACTGAATAGATTTAAATTTCCCCCTTTTGAACTCACTTTTATATTTAAACTTTTCAATACTCAACTGAGTTTTGCTTTACTTAGCTTAGTTGCTCAGGTTAACGATGGGTTCTTGTCTCCTTGTTTGTAGGTTGTTCCACAAATATGAAAATTAATGCGAGGCAATGTAACTACCATAAGAGGTTGAAACACTTAATATAACCATGCAATTATGAGTCAACCATTCCCAAAACAACCGAAGGCAGCCGGATGTTCTCAGTGTACGAGG
>NW_026932657.1:0-52661 GCF_032062105.1 Saccostrea cuccullata
AATTATTTTCCCATAGAACTCCATACAAACCTTAGGCCCTCTCAGTACTTTACTATGACAATTTCAGAAAAATCTTTAGCATCATTTCAAACTTTGTTCTAAGCCCTAACAAAAAGTACTGAAAAAAATATATGGTCCCATTGCGTTTATAGGTCAAAATTGCAGTTATTTT
Organism: Saccostrea cuccullata; assembly: GCF_032062105.1. NCBI lineage: Eukaryota > Metazoa > Mollusca > Bivalvia > Ostreida > Ostreidae > Saccostrea > Saccostrea cuccullata. The sequence goes on from NW_026932657.1 coordinate 173, forward strand.
CAACTTATAGAGATCCGCAGTAAATAACACGCTGCATAAAAAATCAACCCCCACTCCTAAGATCTTCCCTGGTAATTCTATAGTTTCTGTAATATTCCCTCATCCCATCATTTATTTCAAAGGTCATTAATTTTACTTTAAAATGAAAACAATTTTCAGTGTATTGGATACTGTGACCATCTCAAAAGATTACACCTTACTGCTACCAGCACAGTTAAAAGGAGTGAATGACGTTTGGGCCAGTGATGATATTTTGATATTATGGGGACTGTAATAAATAAAATATTTGTACAATGAATTGTTTTTGTTTTTTGATGTTAATAAAGTGATATTAAGTCAAAATTGAGTCAATATTTTCATAAGGGTGGATTCTACCCAGAATTTGGTAAAAAGCTCCAAAATTTTAAAAATCATAGTTAATTAAGCAAATTTCAAAGGTTTTAAAAAGACTGATATAGAAATCTTTTATACTTATGCAAAGTAAATTATTTAAGACTCTGATATACTAATTGATTCTTATCTAATCCCTCCTACTGCTTAAGTATGTACAAAAAAGTTTCCCCACCCCCTAGTGAAAAACACTTAGAGAAATAGCAGGTGCCCCTTTTATTTTTGTTTACAATTAATTTAGACAAGAGTAAATCAATCTTTTTGATAACAAATCAAAGTTCAGTATCTGTAGTCTTATACATTACAATAATAAGCTACATTATTGAATTTCATGCTTAGAAAAGGAGAATTTAAATAATTTTTTTTAAAAATAAAGAAAAGCAAAACTGACTTCAAACCCCAAAATGTGCTACACAATAAGAGGCTGGAAATTTAATAAATGAAAAATTTACCTGCAATGTACAGAAAACTGTCCGACAAAATACATCGGGTGGGTAGCGAGTCTCCTTCTTCTTCTTATATCGAGAAAATGCCCCCGCTGATCAGAGACCGAGCACTCCCTGGGCCAAGGAAGCTGAAAGGTGAAAGTCCTCTACAGTGTTTAAATGAAAATTTATCAATAAAATTTGTCAAATTAAGCATAAATCATGAAAGAAACAACAATATTTTTCAAGTTTCCTAAAAATTCCTTAATCACATATCTTCTACATAGCTAAATGTATAAAAAATGGATCCGCCAAGGGTGGAATACATGTTTTTTCAATATTACATAATATTACATGTAAATATAATAAAGGTCAAATGTGATACATGCAGTTCAAGGTCATTCCAATAATTAATGAAAAAAAATCAGAAGCCAAAGGTCACAATAGTTAAGATATCATCATGTTGAAATTCTACATGTCTGGTTAGCAGGTCTAAGGGAAGTAACTCTAAGTACAAAAACTAGAAACCATTAGAAAGTGAGTCGCAGCGAGTCATTCTGATGAAACTACAAAGAGCGAGAAAAGGGAAAACATAGACCTTTGTGTAGCTACAACATAGAGACAACAAAACTACAAATTGATCACCCTACAGCAAGGAAAGGGGGGGGGAATCCAGAGGAACACATACATTACCAAACAGGAGATGACAAGACAGAAAATGTCCTCCTTTCACTTGTCCATCACAAAAATTCCTTTTAAATGCCACCTTAATTATTCGAAAAGATGCCAAAAAGTGCAAAAGTCTAAAAACTAAATAACCAGAAGTCTCTGTCGAGACTGTAGCTCCACTGGTATGTACTTATCAAAACCATTGCACTATTTCATGTATCTTTGTGTAGTCTACTTGTGTGCCAACTTATTTTGAAATCAAACGAGAACTGTAGAAAGAGTAGCGTTTTTAAGGAATTTCACAGAAAATTCTATTTTTAGTAACCATGGTAACACCGTTCATCGAAATCAGAAACCGATGCACTATTCTATGTATCTTAGGGTAGTCTACTTGTGTGCCAAGTTATACTGAAATCAGACCAAAACTGTAGAAGGAGTAGCGTTTTTAAAGAATTTCACAGAAAATTCTATTTTTAGTAACCATGGCAATATCTTTCATCGAAATTAAAAACCGATGCACTATTCTATATATCTTAGTGTAGTCTACTTGGGTGCCAAGTTATAAAGAAATCAAACTAGAACTGTGGAAGGAGTAGCGTTTTTAAGGAATTTCACAGAAAATTCTATTTATAGTAACCATGGCAACACCGTTCATTAAATTAAAAACCGATGCACTATTCTATGTATCTTAGTGTAGCCTACTTGTGTGCCAAGTTATATTGAAATCAGACCAAAACTGCAGAAAGAGTAGCGTTTTAAAGGAATTTCACAGAAAATTCTATTTTTAGTAACCATGGTAACACCGTTCATCGAAATCAGAAACCGATGCACTATTCTATGTATCTTAGGGTAGTCTACTTGTGTGCCAAGTTATACTGAAATCAACCAAAACTGTAGAAGGAGTAGCGTTTTTAAAGAATTTCACAGAAAATTCTATTTTTAGTAACCATGGCAATATCTTTCATCGAAATTAAAAACCGATGCACTATTCTATGTATCTTAGTGTAGTCTACTTGTGTGCCAAGTTATATTGAAATCAAACTAGAACTGTGGAAGGTGTAGCGTTTTTAAGGAATTTCACAGAAAATTCTATTCATAGTAACCATGGCAACACCGTTCATTAAATTAAAAACCGATGCACTATTCTATGTATCTTAGTGTAGTCTACTTGTGTGCCAAGTTATATTGAAATCAGACCAAAACTGCAGAAGGAGTAGCGTTTTAAAGGAATTTCACAGAAAATTCTATTTTTAGTAACCATGGCAACACCGTTCATCGAAATCAAAAACCGATGCACAATTCTATGTATCTTAGTGTAGTCTACTAGTGTGCCAAGTTATATTGAAATCAGACCAAAACTGTGAAAGGAGTAGCGTTTTAAAGGAATTTCAAGAAAATTCTATTTTTAGTAACCACGGCAACACCGTTCATCGAAATCAAAAACCGATGCACTATTCTATGTATCTTAGTGTAGTCTACTTGTGTGCCAAGTTATATTGAAATCAGACTAAAATTGTAGGAGGAGTAGCGTTTTGAAAAATTGTTTACAGACAGACGGACAGACAGACAGACAGACGGACGGACGCCGGACGCATTACTATCGCATAAGCTCTTCTGGTCTCTGACCAGTAGAGCTAAAAATGAACACCAGGTCACTGTCCTACACTCCCATAATATACACAGATAGAGCAAAACATAATAAATACACAGTCACATGTACACGCAAAATACATACATAACTCTATGCATACATACAATCATTCATTTTAAGAGCAATCTGATACATTTTCTTAACTTACCTTCCTCCTTTGGCCATGTCAACTGTACAGGTCTTTACCAATTTCTATCTTCTCTTACCCCCCCCCCCCCCCTCCTCTCTTCAATGACCCCAAATCACCACTGACCCCATTACCGCAGAAAACTAAATCAAATATTTGCTAAATTTTCTCTCGAAATGTCATCAATATTCAAATAAATAGCCAAAAATAACTTTTCATGACTTTCAGTTCACTTTACATATTAAAAAATTGGGTCTCTATAGGGAAAAGAGTACCAATTAATTTCCCATAGAACTCCATACAAACCTTTGGCCCTCTCAGTACTTTACTATGACAATTTCAGAAAAATCCTTAGCATCATTTCAAACTTCGTTCTAAGCCCTAACAAAAAATACTGAAAAAAATATATGGTCCCATGGCATTTATAGGTCATAATTGCAGTAATTTTCAACTTATAGAGATCCGCAGTAAATAACACGCTGCATAAAAAATCAACCCCCCACTCCTAAAATCTTTGGTAACTCTATAGTTTCTGTAATACATCCCATCATTTATTTCAAAGGTCATTAATTTTACTTTAAAATGAAAACAATTAAATACCTGATTTCAGCCAATGGCGTAACGCCTACCCATTCAGTATTCTATTTAATGTTCCATCACAAACAAAGTCATGTGTTCATTGTAAAAATTGGGGTCTCTATACTTACATACTTACCTGTCCCAGAATTAGTCAATTGTGGTAATTTCAAAGACTATACACCTACCTGTGAACATGTATGAAATTTGAGTCCTGTGACTTCAGAGTATTGGATACTGTGACCATCTCAAATGATGACACCTTACTGCTACTAGCACAGTTCTAAGGAGTGAATGACGTCTGGGCCGGTGATGATATTTGGATATATTGGTGACTGTAATAAATAAAATATTTTTTTCAATGAATTGTTTTTGTTTTTTGATGTTAATAAAGTGATATTAAGTCAAAATTGAGTCAATATTTTCATAAGGGTGGATTCTACCCAGAATTAGGTAAAAAGCTCCAAAATTTGATAAATCATACTTAATTAAGCAGAATTCAAAGGTTTTAAAAAGACTGATATAGAATTTTTTTATGCTTATGCAAAGTAAATTATTTAAGACTCTGATAGACTAATTGATTCTTATCTAATCCCTCCTATTGCTTAAATATGTACAAAAAAGTTTCCCCACCCCCCAGTGAAAAACAATTAAAGAAATAGCAGGTACCCCCTTTTATTTTTGTTTACAATTAATTTAAACAAGAGTAAAGCAATCCTTTTGATAACAAATCAAAGTTCAATATCTGTAGTCTTATACATTACAATCATAAGCTACATTTTTGAATTTCATGCTTAGAAAAGTAGAATTTAAATAATTTTTTTTAAAAATTAAAGGAAAACAAAAACTGACTTCAAACACCAAAATGTACTAAACAATAAGAGGCTGGAAATTAAATAAATGAAAAATTTACCTGCAATGTACAGAAAACTGTCCGACAAAATACATCGGGTGGGTAGGGAGTCTCCATCTTCTTCTTATATAGAGAAAATGCCCCCGCTGATCAGAGACCGAGCACTCCCGGGGCCAAGAAAGCTGAAAGGTTAAAGTCCTCTAAAGTGCTTAAATAAAAATAAATCAATAAAATTAGTCAAATTAAGCATAAATCCTGAAAGAAACAACAATATTTTTCAAGTTTTCTAAAAATTTCCTTAATTACATGTCTTCTACATATCTAAATGTATGAAAAATGGATCCGCCAAGGGTGCAATACATGTTTTTCAATATTACGTTATTACATGTAAATATAATAAAGGTCAAATGTCATACATGCAGTCCAAGGTCATTACAATAATTTATGAAAAAAAATCAGAAGCCAAAGGTCACAACAGTTAAGATATCATCATGTTGAAATTCTACCTGTCTGGTCAGCAGGTCTAAGGGAAGTAACTCTAAGTGCAAAAACTAGAAACCATTAGAAAGTGAGTCGCAGCGAGTAATTCTGATGAAACTACAAAGAGCGAAGAAAGAGAAAACATAGACCTTTGTGTAGCTACAACATAGAAACAACAAAACTACAAATTGATCACCCTGCATCCAAGAAAGGGGGGAGGGCAATCCAGAGGAACACATACACTACCAAACATGAGATGACAAGACAGAAAATGTCCTCCTTTCACTTGTCCATCACAAAAATTCCTTTTATGTGCCACCTTAATTATTTGAAAAAATGCCAAAAGTGCAAAAGTCTAAGAAACTAAAAAAAATTGAACACCAGGTCACTGTCCTACACTTCCATAATATACACAGATAGAGCAAAACATAATAAATACACAGTCACATGTACATGCAAAATACATACATAAATCTATGCATACATACAATCATTCATCTTAAGAACAATCTAATACATTTTCTTAACTTACCTTCCTCCTTTGACCATGTCAACTGTACATGGCTTTACTAATTTCTATCTTCTCTTACCCCCCCCCCCCCCTCCTCCTCTCTTCAATAGACCCAAATCACCACTAATCCAATTACAGCAGTAAACTAATTCAAATTTTTGCTAAATTTTCTCTCGAAATGTCATCAATCTTCAAATAATTAGCTAAAAATAACATTTCATGACTTTCAAATCACTTTGTATCTGCGTAAGAATCTTTAGAAAACTGGAAACAAAGCCTCGTCCTATATAGTAAGTTCGTCCTATCTTAGGATTTTTCAAAAAATAAGGCTGAAAATGAGCCTTTCGACCTATATACCCCATCGACCTATTATCCAAAAATTACGGGTAATTCGATTTTTTTCTATGATTCATTTGTGTATTGTTCCATATTGTGCTTTGTTTAGGATTTTACTTTTGCAAATATCCATACACTGCAGATATGTATTTTTTCCTCTACATCTCACTATTCTACAATTGAATGGTGGTGCAATTTTAAGTTAAAAGTCAAAATGGCGATTCAAAATGGCGGATATTCATTTTTTCCAAATTATTTCTTGATGTCGTTCATTTGTGCTTATTGAGCGTAGTACAACTATGTAAAATGACAATAGAACACTAATATTATCACTTTAAATCGGAAAATTTAGTCGTTTAAATTTGAAATGTGTTAATTAGCTCAAAATGGCAATTCAAAATGACGTCATATACACTCGAATTTCGTAATATACCCAAACTGCTTAATTCTGAGTCGTTTTAAGAAAAAAAATTACACTTTGTTTTTTATATTTAGTATATATAGCATATTGATTAGTCCATTAAATATGAACAAACAAAAAATACTAAAAAATTTCATTTTTTTCTGGAAATAGTTAAAACAAAGTCGACTAAAGACTTTCCAAATTTTCCCCTCGTGTTATTCAAAGCCTTTGAACCCCCGTCTACCTAAAATCACCCCCTGAATCGCTGTCATTATCAATTTGCACTTCCACTTCAACATCCCTCAGCACACCATCAAATAAAACTGAAGAAATTCTTGTCCGATTTCATCGAACACTTTGTTTTAGCTTATAAAAAGCTTAGTATTATCCCCTAGCATCTTCTATTTGAACTTTATTTGCTATATGTTTTAGTCTGTCTTCGAAATTTTGGTATTTTCACCACTCAAGTAAAATTGTGCCCCGTGTCACATTTATGTTCAAATGTTAAAAGTACTAGTATATATTTTTTTTTTTATAATTTATTGTATTTTTGAAAACATTTTTTACAAAAAGACAAACATTGAGAGAGAGAGAGAGAGAGAGAGATAAAGAGGGGATAGAGAGAGAGGACAGACAGAGAGAGAAAGAGGGAGAGAGAGAGAGAGAGATATGATTAAGAAAATAAATCAGTTAATGGTCTCCAGCTTTCATCAAAAGATTCTTTTTCATTATTTTTATAAGATATATATTTTTGTAAATCATACATTGTCTTAATAGAGGATATCAAACCACCTAAGGAGATGTTTCTGTTTGTATATTTGTACAGATAGATATAATGTTTTATTTGTAAGGCAATAATATTTTTAAGTTTATCAGTTTTCTTCACAGAGCCCAATAAAAATTCTTTTTTTGAAAAGGTTATAGAAGTGTGGATTTTATTGAAACAGTAGTTTGCAAAATTCTCTAAAAGAGACTGAACATGTCCACATTCCCATAACAAATGTTCTATTGTTTCAGTTTCTTTTTTACAGAAGGTACATATTTTATCATCAATTTTATTAATTTTGTGTAGGAAGGAATTTGTCGCTAGTATTTTATGGTTTATTCTAAATTGGAACCACTGAAGTTTGGTGTTTTTTGTAATTTTGAATGGAAGTAAATAAATTTTCTCCCATTCATCATTGCTCAAATCAAATATTCTATTCCAAGAGATTTTTCCCAATGGTTCAATATTTTGTCGAATAAGTATTTCATATAAATCATGTGATTTCTTTGCTTTCAGCAGCGAATAAATATTATCTGGGATATATGGGTAAGGTATCTTTGATAAGTTATTTTGATCTCTGTTAATCTTTCTTAGCCATTCTAATATAGCTGCCTTAATGCCACTATATTCAAGAAAATGTGTTTTTATCCCGTATTTCATATGTAGATCATTCAAACTCATAAATGTCCCATCTTCATTGAGTATGTCATTTACACATAAAATGTTACAAGAGAACCATTTTTTATAGAAGAATGGCTTTTTATTAATGATTAATTTTTTATTATGGAATAATGGTTCTAAAGAAGTAAGTGTATCATTTTGTAATGATTTGTCACAAAAGCTTAGCCCTGCGTGTAACACGTCCTTCCAAAAATTATTTTTTAAATTATTGATTTTTTTGACAACATACTCTTGCCCACAACATACAATTTTTTTAATGTCAATATCTAAAAAGGAATCTAACCCATTGTCCAGCAGTAATAATTTTTTCATCCAAACTAGTTTTAAGGACATAATGAACTCTCTTATACTAATCATCTTAAAGCCCCCTTCTTTGTAATTTTAGTCTTGAAATATTAGTTCCCATTACAAAAGTATAAAATAGATTTTCCAATTCTTTCATTTGAATTTCAGAGGGACTTGGGAGAGATGCAAAAACATGATTTAAGGTTGGCAATAAAAGAGTTTTTAGAACCGTTAGACGACCAAGAGGGGTTAAATTTCTCTTGTTCCAGTGTTGCATTAATTTTTTTATATTACTAATTTTTGATGCATAATTAAGCATAAATATATTTTTTAGATCTGTGTCAAAATCAATGCCTAATAGTTTAAAAGTTACTTTTCCCCACTCTAACATATGATCTGTACTTAAGGTATCGATGCTGCCTTTCTTGGACCCAATCCAGACTACTTGAGTTTTACTGTAATTCATATGCAGGCCTGACATATTCGCAAATCTTTTAAGAGTAGTGAGACTTGTTTGGAGTGATCTTTCACTTCCATCTAATATTAAAGATGTATCATCTGCCAACATGCTTAACTTTTTTTCAGTATTCATAAACCGAATCCCCTTTATATTCTTATTGTTTCGAATGCTGATTGCAAGGATCTCTGCACAAATGAAAAATAGATATGGAGACAAGGGGTCTCCTTGACGACAGCCTCTGTGTAGGTTAAAAGATTGTGATAAATTTCCTCCTTGATTAATAGAAGCTGTAATATTTGTGTAAAAAATATCAACCCATTTTCTAATAGAATTGCTAAAATTAAAAAATTTGAGGGATTTCTGTATAATAGACCAAGACAAGGAATCAAAAGCTTTTTCAAAGTCCACCAGGAGCAAAAGTCCTGGTATACTTTCTTCTTCTGTAAATTGCATGATATCATATATAAGTCTTATATTTTCAGAAATATTTCTTCCTTGTATAAAACCAGTTTGATCCGGATGAATAATTTTATCAAGATATTTTTTCATTCTATTAGCAATTGAGCCTGATGCAATTTTATAAACAGTATTAAGTAGCGAAATAGGTCTCCAGTTTTTTAGATATTGTCTGGGTTTATCAGCTTTTGGTATACAGGTTATTATACCATGTCTTTGAGTAATACTTAGCATTTTATTTTCATAGGCATAATTAATGGACCTTACTACAAAAATACCAATGGACTTCCAAAATACCTTAAAAAACTCTGATGTAAATCCATCTGAACCTGGCGATTTATTTGATTTCATATTGCGGAGTGTTTCTGAAGCTTCTTTTAATGTTATCTTACCTTCTGTCTCCAAGGACTCTATTTTTGAAAGTTTAGCAATGTTTGGAAAATTTAATTCATCATCAAGATCATTGATATCGTTTATAGAATTGTCAATGTCTCTGTATAAGTATTCATAGTATTTCTTAGCTTCATTCAAAATCTCGGCCTGCTTATAAATTATGTTACCATTTTCTGTTTCTATTTTTGGAATGATCTTGCTTGTGAAATTTCTATTCTCTAAGTTACAAAAATATTGTGACGGTTTTTCCCCCTCTTCTACCCATCTTGCCCTAAATCTTATTAAAACACCCCTCATCTTTTGTTTTCTTATATCTTCTAATTCTTATTTTTTTCCTCTAAAAGTTCAACATTGTCAGCAATAGTATGTATTGTTTCCTCAAGATATTTTATTTCTTCTACAAGTTTTTCTTCTTTTTTGTTTGTTAGTTTCTTTTTGTATGAGGAATATGAAATACATTTTCCTCTTATTTCCATGAGAAGGGTTTCTAAAAACAATTGATCATTTATCGTAAAGACTAATTCTTCATCATTAACTTGCTGTAAGTTTTCCTTTAAATATATAGGCACAGCATACTGTTTCTTAACATTCTTAATGACTTCATTTATAGTATTAAGAAATTTCTCATCACTAAGAAGGGAATTATTAAATTTCCAAAGACCTTTACCTTTTTTAAAATCATTAAAAGCTAAAGATAAACTAATCATGGAATGATCAGACCTATAACATGTTTCAATTGTACTAGTATATATTTTGTTTTCCAAAACCTTATGCAAAATGAACTAGAGGTACTGTAAGCAATTAGCTCACTAAATGATACCCCCGCCTCTTATATGAATATAATGGCAGTGTCCATGTTTTGCTATGGGAAACCCAAAATAAGTATTGGATCAAAAAGTAAAATAGGAGATCCACAATGGCAATACGTAATAAAGATTCTGTGAAAGTAGTTTGAAAGCAGTTGCGGATAAGATGGGTACACCATGGCGTAACACACGGACGGACGGACCTACCTATTACTTTAAACCCTCCCGCTTTTCAAGCGGGGGGTATAAAAAATCTCTGATATTCAAGACATGTAGCTCTCTATTTTGAGACCGCGTATAGATTTGTTGTCTTTTAGGGTAGATATGTCATTTATTAGCAAGAAAATTCTCAAACTTTATCCGCTGGAATCAAATTGTGTGCATGTTTGGGAGAGAAAAGTTGTATAATTATGCAATTTAAGAGCGCCTATAGATTCCTGGCCTAAGCCATTCTTGACTTCGATCTAGTCAACACTTCTCTTGACAACAAAATTTTCTTGAACACTCCAAGAACTTTTCAAGGCAAATTGATCCACACTTCTTTGTTAGGATAGTGTAAGGTTGTATCAAGAACCGAGGGGGATTGAACACAAACATTCTCTTAGATTTTTTAAATTTCAAAAATTTTGAATTTATATACACTGTTCAATACAAGATTATCCGTTCACAATATGAAATATTTGAGAATGCGGTTGAATTTTTGACTGAGAATAACAAAATGCAAATGTAGGGACACAGAATCAGAGCTGGAGAATCAAGAAAATTTATGGTTTACTGATAATTCTTAATAAATATGTTTATATGGGATATTATAATATATTCAGATTTATATAATGTAACATTTACTAGCTCTCTAATTGGTCATGGTCCATCATTTTAAAAATCACACTAACTTATGTTGCACTAGACCTTCCACATGAGCATAAACATTTATTTTTTCTACACTGGACTAAGAATAGATCAAGAATATGATTTAGCAACCCTCGAACTACAATGTTCACTCGCCTTAATGCTCGGGGAATACTGCTCTTGGGGTAGCTTATTATCAGTAGAAAGAAAGAGAACAAGTCTTAAAATGAATGAATAAAAATAAATAATCATATGCCTCTGCCCTTTTAAAAAGCTAGTTCAAGATTGTATAAATTAATTAATTCAAAAAATTAATAAATAAAGGAATGAATTAAACCATGAAAGAATTCTAAAAAAAAAAAAATTACAAATAAATGAGTGAATTCATAAATGTTATAATTATGAATGAAATAAACAATAAATGTGTGAACTTATAGATAAATAAAAAATACATGTGTGAATTAATAAATGAAAAAATAAGATAAAATAAAAAAAAATAAAGTTAGCCTTAAATTCTATAAAGAAGGTTATTAATAAAACTAATCAAAATTAAACTTATAACATTATAATTTTTGTGTTGGAGTGAAATGACCTAGGTTGTGGAGAGAAATGACCTGGGTAATGGAGGGAAATGACCCAGGAGAAAGATGACTAGGGCGAAAATGACCTAGGCGGGAAGGTACTGGGAAGAAATGACCCGCATTTAAAAAAAACCTCCCCTGTTGTTAGCGATCTCGAGCGCTAGCAATTACGTTAGTCCAATTTTCTGGAATACGCATGCTCGGCTTCATGGTAGTGCATTCTGGGAAAACTGTGAACACTACTATAGATAGATCGTACGATAACAATTTCGTTGTATCATTAAATAACTTTATTTATTTATTGTGTAGCTTACACTTTAAAGATAACTACATAATTGTAATACTTCAAATTTTCCTTTTTTCTGACAGAAAAGCCCGACTTATTATCTGATTTTTCTAAACAAAGAAAAGGGAGGTTTTTTTTTTACGTCTAAGCAGATCTGTAGCTCTCTGCTTGAGAAAATTCGGATAGATAAAGCAGAGAGCTACAGATCCAAGCGTTGTAAAAACCTTCGATTTACGCCGACGATTTTGTCGCTCACTTCGGGTATTTTTTCTTGTATTTTATAATTTCCCCAGCTTTAAACATGGTATTTACATTTAACTTCAAATTCAATGCCTGATAATTTACTTATCTGTCAATGCTAACAAATGGCTGTTTGTGGTTACAGACATTGAAATGGAACTCTTTGAAACCGACATTACAAATCTATAAGGCTGTTTCGGACTGTTAAAAGGTAAATAAAGTAACAAAAATAAGAGTTACTTAAATATATGATTAATTATCGGATACCATTCTTAATTCAAGAGAAAGCTTAAACTACACAAAATAAAAACCTAAAGTAGCGACAAAAAATCGTCGGCGTAAATCGGAGGTTTTTACAACGCATGGATCTGTAGCTCTCTGTTTTATCTGTCCGAATTTTCTCAAACAGAGAGCTACAGTTCTGCAGCTAAGCACAAGATAGACTATTTTCAAGACCTTACCACAGAAAAAATATATATTTTATATGCTCGCAATCATGACAATGAAGGCCAAGCAAAAAATTCCGTATCGACCATAGAACTTACGAAATGATGACTTTAAACGAGACTGTTGATATTCTTGTTTCATCAACTTGCTTGTCAATAATTTACCTCGTTTAAGAAATTGTTCATACGTAGAGCATGCTCTTGCGTATCGAATCAACTGAGATATATATACTCCGTATGCAGGCGAAGAAAATAAACAGAATCCGCAAATAATTGAAATTTTTCTAGGTCCAAGGGGCATTACTCTGTCAAAAATGGCGCGATCGTACCCAAAACACAACTTGTCCTAGATAAATTTGTATACAAATTTCATTTCAGTATGTGCAAAGGTTTTGAAAAAAATGAATGGAAACTTAGTGGACCAACAGACGGCAGCAAAGCAATATACCCTCCCTTCTTCTAAAGGGGAGGGGGCATAAATATAAAGTGACCTTTGGTCAACATATTGATGTACAATATAAGCTGACTTCTGGTCCACCTATTGATGACCGTTAAAAGTGACCTTTGGTCTACCTTTTGATGTAAAATATTAGTTGACCTCTGATCCCTCTAATGATGTACAGTATAAGGTGACCTATGGTCCCTTTTGTGTTTTATAATAAAGGTGACCTCTGGCCCACCTCTTGATGAACGTTATAAGTGACCTCAGGCTATGGTCCCCCTTTCAATGTAAAATATAAGGTGACATCTTCCCTCCTATTTATATACAATATAAGGTGACTTCTAACTCCCTTTTGATATACAATATAAGGTTGCCTCTGGTCCCCCTATTGATGTACAATATAAGGTTACCTCTGATCCCCCTTCTGATGTACAATATAAGGTGACCTCTGGTCCCCTTAATGATGTACATATATGATAACCTTTGCCCCCTAATGATGAACAACTGAAAGTGACTTCTGGACCCCCTATTCATGTACAATATAAGGTGACCTCTGGAATCCCTTATGATGTACACTTAAGATAACCTCTGGTCCTCTATTGGTGTACATATAATTAAGGTGACCTCTGATCCCCTATTGATGTACATACAAGGTGATCTCTTGACCTTCTATTGATGTACAATATACGTTGACCTTTGGTCCCCCTAATGATACAATATAAGGTGACCTCTGGTCATATAAACATTTTGTTACCTCTGGTATCCGCATAAAGATTATGGAAACAATCGGAAACCTTATATTGTACATCAATAAAGATTTCATAGCTCACAAATCGTAATAATAACTGCATAAATATTACAGGGTGAATCTTACCTCAATATCGCATAGGACATCGTTGAATTAGACGTAAGCATGATGAAAACGCTTTACGTTTGTATTTTCCGAGTGCGGGAAATCAATTGTGAGTATATGAATGAGACAAATGTAAACTTATGTTGTACATTATTACAATGTCACTAAAAGTTGTAAGTAGTCAATAAGTTCAAAGTGGTGGTATGTATATGATTATTTTTCAAATCCATTCAAAAAAATGTTGCGACCCTCATTTTTTGACAGGGGAAAAAGTGCACAATTTCTCCGAATTCTCTAAATGTATGCAATTGGAATTAGGATCACTAGTCAACTTGCTTGTCTTAAAATACAGCATATGTATCCCAATATAAATCCCACAATTGGTGCATTTGTTAAAGTTTAGTTGTTTTTTTTAATGTAGTTTTGATTGGTTTATGAATTTAATTTGTAAATTCCATTGAAAAGGGGAGAAGAATCCCAAACCCTAACCTTTGCAATACAGGGGGTATATCTTCTTTGTAAGATAAATGAAAAAATCAGAGGTTTATTAAATACCCTTATAAATAGCTTTCTATATATTTATTACAAATAAAAAGTCCAACAAAAGAAATGTTTATTACATCGGTCTAACAATATCATTGTTGACTGGTCTGTCAGTCCAACATAAGAATTGTTAGACAGCAACGTCACAAGTAATTAATTATCATTCAATGTCGGCGACAGGGAAATAGCCGAAGTTAAGAGCTGCAAGAGTTGTTGCTACCAGCAAGGAAGAAGAGAAGAGTATGTTTTGTGATAATTTTTGTGATATATATAATAAAAATATGATTAATTTTGTTACCGGTATATCTCAGCTATTGTTTTAAATTTACTGATTAAGCAATAATTTTCCATATAAAGTAATTGATATTATTATATGATTGAATAATTTCCTTCTCTCTGATTGGCTGAGATCCAACAATGTTAGAAAAATATTACGTTATATTGACCTGCACGTGACCTTCCAGGTCAATACTAGGAATTATTGCAGGTCAATATAATGAATCACGTGACCTTCCAGGTCAATATAAGGAATTATTGCAGGTCAATATAAGGAATTATTGAAATTTCTTGTTAAAACTTTCAATTAAAGCAAAGAAACAGTCTTGTACGAGTTTGCTATCATTTAATCAAAAAATAAAAGTTATTGCTGATTTGCGGTCAATATGATGATTTAGCCACCTTCGAAGTACAATATTCACTTCGCCCTTCGTGAATATTGTACTCCTCAGGTTTCTAAATCATCGTATTGACCTAAAAAACAGCAATAATTGTATAATATAGTATGTATTGATTAAGAGCCATTCTCTGTAATGACTTGAAATTTTATATAGGAGCTGTGGCACGCAAAGTCTCAGAATTTCTCCAAACTCTCTATGATAAAAGTCTTTGATACCCTTAACTAAAATCAGGCAAAAGTTGGTTGCTATGTATTATAGTTACCATGGCAACATGTCTTAAAGTTTGAAAAATTACATTTTTTACCATATTTAGAGCCCCATAATTAACATTTGCGGCAAAGCAAACAATTGGCAATGACTGTTTCCAAAAGTTGAAGGCCTGTTGCCTCAAATGCATGATAAACAGGTTTGGTAAATCAACTATTACATACGTTACTATGGTAACAAATTATTAAAAAGTAAAAAAAATATTCATTGAATTTTATAAAGTCATACACGTAAAAATAAAAAGCAATTATAGGATGAAATGTGATCAAATAATAGAGAAAAGAGCCTTGAAACATATACCAAGAACAAAATATGATATTTCAGTTTGGTTGGCAATGGTTGCCAAGGTTTTTATAGAACAGAGAGCCTTCAAATTTACGCTCTGTATGTTTAAATCTGATCCTATCTTTTAAGAAAGCACATTTCCTCATAACTAATGATCAATTTTTAAAGATGTTGGTGTGGTCCTTATTTTCCCATTTAAAAATTTTTAGATCGGATTCTTTAAATAGAGCGTTGCTATGGAAATAAGCAGAAAAAATATGCTTAAAAATCTGAAAAATATTTTGTTACCTTGGATACGTACCCTCAAATGTAGATTCCCAAAACTTTTATGATTGATATTTATTAACAGCTGACCTGACTTTTAATTTTGACTATCATCCAATCTCTAACTGGATGCAAGAAGCTGGCACACAGGGTTTAATATTGATATAAAGTTCACAAAATCGAACATTCTCCCTTCTTGGTAACCATAGCAACAGTGTTGTTTTCTTCGTCAAGTTTTATCAATATATGATATTCAACTTCAGTTCTAACAGATAAGTACTATTCAAGCTGAGTCCTTTAATTTGTTTCTTGATTATATGGCAATTTGATTCTTAATGCAGCGAATAATAATTCACTTTTAAGCACTGGTAATTTGTTTCCATGGTAACACTGCAAAGTAGCAATTATACCCAATATTTCTTATGGTTTTGGTGTTGCAAGGTCCTAAGGATGTATATTTGCCAGTCTTAAATTTTCATGTTTTTCCTCAAGACAGTAGCATTAACCCAATCTTAGTTACTGGTTTTGCATGGTTACACTATGTTACCATGGCAACCATCAAAGTTATTTATAGAATAATATTGCTTATACTTATATACTTAAGGTCAAACATTTTCATTGTTTTTCTTAAGTCGTTGATTGAGTTTGAGCCTACCATTAACACCTACCATTAGTGAATATGGAGTGTTTTTCAGCATATTTCAGCATTTTAAATATATTCCAAATGTACCCTTGGTTACCACTTACTTAGAGATATATTCTAAACAGTTTCTTTACAGTATAAGTAACATCAAGGTGTCAAGTTTTTGTGAGAATGGTTTGTTTGCTTTTTCTAGTTTTTATTAAGCCACAGTCAAGATTTCAAGTGACTGAAAATCTCGATTTTTCAAACTTTTCCGGCTTTGCCATAGCAACCGAGACACTTAGCAACGAAATTTTGTTTGATATTTGTTTCTGGTGTCAAGTACTAAGCATGGGTGAAGTTTCATCAAAATCGGTGACCGTGCGTGGCAACGAAGTTTAAGTGGTTACAGAGAATGGTTATTAAATCTTAAGTGAGCACTGAAAGGTATAACAAAACAGTTATAGACTGGGTATGACGGCAACATATGATTTGTTAAACCTGAAGACGAAAATGTTGCCTGCAGCCTTGGGTAACATTTACACCTTCAGATCCAACAAATCATATGTTGCTCTCATATCCAGTCAATAACTGTATAGTGTTAACCTGATGAGGTCGCCTATTGAGGCATGACGTCATAAGGAAGACAAAAGGACAAATAACACATAAAATAATTAATTAACAAATAATTATTCCACTATGTTAAAAGATCGGTGAAAAGTCCGAGAGAAATGAAGTAGGGGGCAAAATATTCCTCCTCCCCCTATTTGTAAGAAATCTGCGAATGCAGAGACTGGACGTCGTTTACTCTGAGTCCCTTACTATAAGTAAGGAAATCAGAGGTTCGGCACTGTGTTAAATAGATACTATAACCTTACATTGTATCATAAAATCATAGGGGAGACTACAGGTCACCCAAATAAATTCATAGATGTTAAACTCGAATATATAATATTATCTTATAATATTGCAGTTAATGTTGCTCAACCCACCCACCCCCATCTTTTCTAATACCCATTAGATGGCTATTCCTTTGACAAAAATATTTTTTTTTACACTTTTAAGGCTTCACAGTAGTACGATTTATTCTATTTTCACTTTACGTAAGCAACGCACTACATTTTATAGCGGAGTAAACAGGCCCGATAGCTGAACTGAGCAGGGGACCTAAGATCCTAGTTGAGCGCATGTTTTATCCTTCTTCAAGCGACTTTTCTTATGAAACGTCATGATCCGGATAAAAGCAGAACAGAAAACTGAAAAAGGAGGGAAACTGAATGCTGCCGGTGAATAATTTAATGAATATTTCACCATGGTTTTAAAAGCACAAAAGCATTCCACGGTAGGGGCTGTTTAGAAAAAATCATCTTTTTTCGTCATAAATTCATTTGAAACAATTCACAGAGGTATAATAATATATTTTACCAGAACACAAGTGTAAAAGCCTAAACATTAATTTATCTGTAATCATTTTTCACTTACACCAAACTCCCCCCCCCCCCCCCCCCTCTCACCTTGATGAAATTCAAACTTAACCTCCCATCTGAAAAAATACTATTATTAAATTTATCAATTTTTGCCTCCTCCTGGAAGTTCCAGTGGGAGATTTTTTCAAATGTACTGTCATTTGACGCCATGAAAATTTGAACTTGCACATGGACACCCGGAAAGAAGAAATGGCGTCTCTTCTACTTCTGCTCCGTCCACTCATATACCAGGACGAATCCGCTTTAAACTTTGTACAGGTGCATAATGCAGTGCTAAGGATAAATGGAAAATTCTTGGCGCCAAACTAATTGATTCCACTAAAATTTCGCGTAAATAATGTTCAAAAGCATACACAATTGTAGTTCTTTATGGCAATTCGAAAAACAGAATTTTTCAGCCTTTGGAATATCTTCTTAATAGGTATTCTCTCACTGTCACTAATTCAACATTTTTGGTTTAAATTCAAACCAGTTTACGAGAACATTCATTAATGGATCACTCAAGCAGATGGGCAGATAGAGATATATAAATGGGAGGGACTTGGCAAGAAATCCACTGTAGTAATGGGACTGGGGTTTGGGGGACAGCAATGCATCTTCAACACTTTTACAAATATCCGAAAACTCAGCACTAAGAAATCTTTCTCGATCTAAAAAAAATTAAAAAGATCAATAACAAATGCTGTTATAATACATTAACGCATTTTGAAAAGAACAAGATACATTCAGAACCAACATAAGCTTTATCCAATTTTTTTTGGGAAGCCCGTTGAGGCCAGTTCAGCAAAAAATATTTTCTATTGCGATTAATCGCAATAATTATCGCGTTTAAACGCAAAAGATTGCGTTTAATCGCAATAATGATTCTGTTTAAACGCAAAACATTGCAATTTATTGCAATAATCATTGCGTTTAAACGCAAAACACTTTGTGTTTAATCGGAAAAGATTGCGATTAAACGCAATAATATTTTTGCGTTTAATCGCAATAATTTTTGCGTTTAAGGGGACCGACTGGGGTTTTATTTTGTGAAAACTACAACAGCGAAACTCTTCATTAACGAATTTTCCTGTTTCTAAAGTACTACAAAATGTGACGGGTACAAAGGATTCATATGAAAAAATAATTAAAATAATGG
This sequence comes from Saccostrea cuccullata, assembly GCF_032062105.1. Taxonomy (NCBI): domain Eukaryota; kingdom Metazoa; phylum Mollusca; class Bivalvia; order Ostreida; family Ostreidae; genus Saccostrea; species Saccostrea cuccullata. Next base: position 19,421 of record NW_026932657.1, read on the forward strand.
AGACATTCTGAAATTTCTGTTTTAAATTTCAAGAGCGATTGTTTATTACTTTTTCTTTAATGACATTTTATTACCCCTCTCTTTAAGAGCTTCATTTTGTCATAACGGCAAAAACACACTGTAACGACGTCAACCTACCTATCAATTGCAAAATCGGTTAAAAAATCAGTTACTGTAAACGTACTTTTTTCCACGGGGTCATAATTCCGCGGAATCTCAATTTCTGTTGAATCCGCGTGTAGAAAATTACGCGGATTTCCTAGACTGTCACTATATGCCTTACAGTTATATTAAAAACGCTTGGACAAATCAGCGGAAAATTTGTGCGTTCATAGCGTTAATCAATATCACGCGGAAAAAAGTACTTCTACAGTATATGAAATTGTAATTACATTTTTAAACCTCTAATTTCTTTTGATTTTGATTAATTTTAATAATTAAGCGAAAATAGTTTCTTTAAAACAGTAAATACGCTTTATTTTACTAAGATTCGTGAAATATTGCGCAATGGAAACCACAGTCAGCCCCCTTAAACGCAACAATATTGCGTTAAATCGCAATGATTAACGCAATGATAAAATTGTTTGCATTTAAGGAATGAAGCTTATTTCAACTTATGTTATACGATATAACATAACAGGGACAGTTTACGCTTTATAAACTGCTTTCCTCCGGAAAAGGCTTCAAATTTAGCATATATTTTAAAAGTAACGTCAAGCGGAGTAATACGTATTTTGACGTTACTCATTGTGACGTAGGGAAGTTATTTATACAAAATGGATTAAATCTTTATTTCAAACATAAATTCAAACGCAGTAATCTTTGCATTTAAAAGCAAGCATGTCTATTGATCTTTGAAGAATGCATGGGCCCACACATACTGATATTTTTTCCTTCTTTTTTTTCTTGTACTTTAGGGTTATTTAACTTATATTGATGAATATTGGCACAAGTTGGCTACAGGTACAAATGCACGAGCTTGCGAGTGCATATGTACAGCCAACGAATTACGTTTCCTATGTTGTTGTTTTTCCCTACTTATAAACTTTAAAACGACTGATAAAATGTTTAGACTTACGTTTATTCACAGCCCTTCCCTTGATCACAGTCTGATTAAAACCAGCCCCTTCTCCTTTCACTCGTCAGGCGATTGAAAGCAGAAGGGGGCTGGTTTTAATCAGACTGCCTTGATCACATACAGTAAACACGAAAACTTATGAGATGTAATCACAGGAAATCAAAATTAAAATACACATATATAATGAAAACTGATCGATCGATGTGAACTACCAAAGTGATATGTCTATTAATACCACTGAAACATTCTTAATTAGTTGTGATACGTAAGCAATTGATTAAAGGCTTCGTTAAAAGTGTTGGGTTCTATTAGGTTTAAGAAATTCTGGTTGTTAGGGAGTCATTGTTTAACTCCAATGATGTATATGGAGCAGGCTTGGGGCAAATTACATTTTAAAGTAATGCATTACATTACCATTACTTCAACAATTTGAGCATTAAATTACCATTACATTACTCTATTTTCTTAAAGTAATGCATTACATTACCATTACTTTAGTAAAGTAATGCATTACCATTACCATTACTTTTGGAAATTCTAAAAAATTACATGAAGCAATTTAACATTTGGGGCACTTTAACCCCTGCCTAAAATATCTAATAATAAAGCATATAGGCTATTTTGATTAGTACCTAATGAAAAAAATAAATGCATAGAAAAACTTGCTGAAAGGTAGATAAGATGTACAATTTTACCTGCTTAGCATAGAATGCCTGCATGGCTTCTATTTTAATTATTTTATCTCATATGCAATTTAAAAAAAAAGATCATTTAAACTATTTTATAAAATTGTTTGAAATCAATTCTTATCTGAAATAAGTTTGAAAACTTAAGTGTAAAGGAAGTGTACTTACAACAGAATAAAAAGTGTATTTAAATAGGTTAACTTTTTAAATAAATTTTATCATTTGCAAAAAAATAAAAAGAAATAAATAAAGAAATAAGAGAAATTTATAATGTCCATCATCCGTGTCCATTTTAATTTCTTAAAATAGGTACATACAAAATAATGCCTTGTAATGCTTATGTAATGCCAGCATTACACTAGATTTTATGAAGTAATGCCTTACATTACCATTGCATGTTATGCAAATTTTGGGGCATTACACATTACTAGCATTACTTTGAGTTAATGTAATGCATTGCAATGCATTACCATTACAATAAGCATTACCCCAAGCCTGATATGGAGATAACGAGCAGTATTCAATATCAAAGGCCATAAAACAATACAAAATAGAAGCAGAGCAAACACGGACCTCCGAAATATCAGAGGGTGGGATCAGGTGCCATGGAGGAGGGAGGATCCCCCGCTGACTGGTCACACCCGCCGTGTCCTCCTTGTCATGATCGGGAGATAATGGGAAAATCCGTCGTCAATACAATGTATAAATAATGGACTAACAAGTGGTATGAAAAACGTCAGTCAGCATTTGACTCAATGATAAATTGTATTTGCTGACCAGGTCATTGTAACGACTATAGAATTTACGAAATGATGACTTTAAACGAGACTGTTGATATTCTTGTTTCATCAAGTTGCTTGTCAATAATTTACCTTGTTTTAGAAATTGCTCATAGTGTAATATTCATTACTTTATTGGACAAAGGGGGTATATTTTATTTGTAAAAGTTCAAGTTCAAGTTTTTGTATTTGTCGGAATATTCCGTGAATCATGCCATTGTTTGTTTTTGTTTATAGGTTTAATTGTGTTGGTCCCACATGTTTTTCTATTATATGCTTATGTCTTTTGATTTTTCAGCCAAATTTACAGAATTTGACAAGGCTATGTACCGAAATCTTAACGAAATGATTGTTTAAGAATTTATTGTCGGAAAATGAATATAAGAATTTATGCTAATTAACAGGAGTTAAATAAACAGTAAAGATAAAAAGCTTTCAGTTTGTAGAAATCCACACTGCAATTTTTTTATTTATTCCGTAAGCTCCGACGAACTCCGTGATGTGACATGATGTTTGAAGTGGCTGATCAATTTTTTAGAGTGTTTTTGATCTACTGTAAGTGTAAAACATGTATGTCTTTTGATTTTTATTTACTTGACAAGGCTATGTTCCATTGTCAATGAATATGACATCATCAAATAATTCACTTGGCGCAGTAATCATCAAATAATTCACTTTGGATTTGTGATAATGTAAAGCCAGTACAAGTAGTTTCCTATTAAATTACAGTTAAATTATAGTTTTTATAACTTGAACTATTTAAAAGATACCTGTAGAGTTGATTTCTCTATTTATGATTGTTGTCATTTGACACTATTTATTTTTGCTCAAGAATATTACCTAATCGCTGATGTCTACTATAATTACACCATAAAAGATAGTTCTTTGTTAAGAATTGTTTAATTCTTGATTTATTAAGTAAGTAATGCATATTTATGTTATTGTATATATATATATATATATATATATATATATATATATATATATATATATATATATATATATATATATATATATATATATATATAATTTCAAAACAAAATGAAGAATCGGTACAGTTTTTGGTATATTTAAAAGTAAAAATCCAAAAATATCACAAAACATTTACTGCAAGCGCTTTCGCCATGTTCGGCTCTTCAGGCAGTTAAACAAATGTCAGGTAGGTTACCTGGTAACGTCAAAAGCATAAAGTTCATTGTGACGTCATAATAGATGTAGGTAGCGTTAAGTTGGCGTAATTGTTAATGTACAAATCTTGCACTAACTTTCACACATTATACAAATGAAATTTCAAAATATAAAACATACAGTATCATTTCCGATTAAGTTTGGGTTTAAAGAGGTTGATAAATCAGGAATGGAAATTCGAACCAACTCATCTATGAACTGTAAATCGGAAAACGTCATCTACTGTGCCATCTGTCCGACGTGTAAAGAATATTATATTGGACAAACGGGAAAATTAAATGCCAGGGTTCGTGTGCACAAGCAACAAATTAAAGACCCTAGTGTGCGTAATACACCGTGTTGTGAACATTTCGCAAAATGTGGCAAAGGAATATTTAAGATTTTCCCTTTTTATAAACTTCCAAGTGAAAACGAAAATTTACGTTTGGCAAGAGAAGACTTTTTTATCAACCTCTTTAAACCCAAACTTAATCGGAAATGATACTGTATATTTTATATTTTGAAATTTCATTTGTATAATGTGTGAAAGTTAGTGCAAGATTTGTACATTAACAATTACGCCAACTTAACGCTACCTACATCTATTATGACGTCACAATGAACTTTATGCTTTTGACGTTACCAGGTAACCTACCTGACATTTGTATAACTGCCTGAAGAGCCGAACATGGCGAAAGCGCTTGCAGTAAATGTTTTGTGATATTTTTGGATTTTTACTTTTAAATATACCAAAAACTGTACCGATTCTTCATTTTGTTTTGAAATTATTTATTGATCGGTACATGAATCCAAGATGTCACAAACCAGAGCTAAGACGGTAGCGGAATCCAACGGAATTATAGGGATTTTAGAAGAAATCTCGGAGAAAATTTCTACACTTTGTAGTAAGTATGAGAATCTTACTGTTGCAATCAAGGATATGGAGGAACTGAACCGCATATTTCGAGAGGAAGTCCAGGTTTTATTATCTACCAGGAATGCTGACAACGATGGAAATATTATGTCACATGGAAATAACTATGCGACTAATGCGGAAAATATAATTCAACAATGGAGCGAATTAAATCTTGAAAAGGAAGCTTACAAGAAGAGGAGACAACTGAAAGGAGTATGGTTTAAACTTCTTAACCAGAGGAAACAGGCATACTGGAATGCTATCAAAAATGAAAATCTTGCCAATACCTACGAAAACTGGAAAAATGAAGAAATAATTATTTTTCCCAGGAAATTTAGGATCAAAGCGATCGACTCGGAATCCACCGAGGAAACAGAAATTAGAGCTAATTTAGCACTACAAAGATTTGAGACGGAAATTACATTACTTCGACTGAGAGTTCCTAAATTCAAAAGTCAGTTCGAAAATGGTGATAAAGTTATGACCGAAGAAATACAAAAATGCAGTAATGGCAAAATGGAGGAAAAACTACTGGAATTATGGCTTAAGGATGTGTCAAGAGAGGAGGAGAAATCACAAAAATTCTTGGAATCTAAAAAAGTGTGGTTAGATCAATACAAAGAAAACTACGGCAATGAAACAACCAAAACACCAAATAAATCAAAACCGGAAAACAGACCAACCAAGAAAAATTTCAACAGAAAACCGAGAGACAACTTTCCGGAAAGAAAAAACAACAGATTTACCAACTCTAAATCTAGATCAAAGACACCTCAAGAGCGTCACACATCGTATGCAAATGCCGTAAAAAATGGCAATTTACCTAAGCGAATTGCCAATCAGAGAATACCAAATAACCCACGAGGATTCCTCCCAAGAAATCAAAACAATTATGGTCCGACCAAGGGAAGATTCAACAATATGAGAACCGGTCATAATGGCGATAGACGACAAAATAGTGGCCATCAAAATCAACCATTACAGGATCAAGAGATTAGAGAAAAACGGAACTCCAATCAAAATTCGAACAACAGAAAACATTTTTTAGGACCACGCCAACCTCAAAGAACACGGAAAAAACAAGCAACTTTCCGTTTCAAGAGTCATTAAATAATAAATCAACAGGTCCCAAAATTATTAATCTCTCAAGCAGAGATTTAAATAATATCGAAAAAGAAATATTATTCAGGGGATTAAAATTTACGCCAACACCAAAGAGGGACAATGTGGACTTAATTGCAGATACGGATGAATTTTGTCGCAAATTACGTTTAAGAGAATATTTTCAAAATTCTCCATATGATGATGAATCCCTTGTTAGAAACAAAAAAGGATTTAGACCGCCGATAAACAGAGACAAACATTTAGAAGAATTTATAACATGTCTTAAGTCTTCTGCTCACTCTAACAAAGAAGAAACGAGGACAAAAAGTAATATATCTAAATCCCAACAAAATGCAATACAGGATCTACGGAATGATTCATCCATAATCATAAAAGAAGCTGATAAAGGAGGCGCTGTTATTATTATGGACAAACCCCATTATAAGGAAATGGTACTGAACGAACTTGAGAACTGTCGGTTTTATAGAAAATTAACAGCCAACGAAGATCGTCACACAATGCTCAAGGTTGAGAAATTAACTAAAAAATATGCCGACAATTTAACAAAAAATGAAATTGATTTCTTAACTAACTTTGAATTGAAATCCAGTAATTTCTACGGATTACCAAAAGTCCACAAATCTAAGGAGATCCAGGAAGCTGTGAAAAATTGTGATGACGCATATATAAAAATATCCCAACCTGCTGACCTTAAAATACGTCCGATCATCGCTGGACCTGCATCAAGCACCCAACGACTGAGTAATTTATTGGACATTTTATTGAAACCACTATGCAAATTATTACCCAGCTTCGTAAGAGATGATATGGATTTTCTGAATTATATTCCCCAAAATGTAGACCCAAACACTATTCTCGTCAGTTTTGATGTTACAAGTTTGTGCACAAATATCCCACATACTTTGGGACTGGAAGCAGTTAGTTACTGGATAGACAAACATCCGGATATTATAAATGAACGATTCCCAAAAGAATTCATTTTAGAAGGACTGAAGATAGTGTTGGAAAATAACCATTTCCATTTTAACAATGAGTTCTACCTACAAATAAAAGGAACCGCCATGGGGACAAAAGTTGCTCCCTCATACGCAACTTTAGTGATGGGATATTTAGAAGATCAACTATATGGAAAAATACCTGAACTGTTTGATGTCGACTTTGCTAACTACATAAAAAATAATTGGAAACGTTACCTAGACGACTGCTTCATATTTTGGACCAGGAGTGAAGAAGACTTAACTAAATTCCATTCACTTCTAAATAACCTCCATGATTCCATACAATTTACTATAGAAAAAAGTAGTATGGAACTTCCATTTTTAGATCTTCTTATTATAAAGAATGGATCGTGTATAACTACAGAATTGTACTGTAAACCCACGGACACGCACCAATATTTGGATTTTAGATCGTGCCACCCATCCCACACAAAACGTAATATTCCGTTTAATTTAGCACGGAGAATTTGTACAATTATTACAGATGAAACCCTACGATGTAGACGTTTGGAAGAATTAAAACTATATTTAAGACGGCAAAATTATCCATTGGATCTAATAAACATTGGAATAGAAAAGGCATCCGAAATTCCAATAGAGGACCTAAGAAATCCACGCAATATAGACGACACCGATGATGACGGGAAAATAGCCTTTGTAGTTACCCATAACCCAAGGAACAGAAACATCCTTATGGACGCTAAAAGATTTTATCCCATTTTAGAACAATCGGAAAATATGAAAAGTTTAGTTCAGCCAAATGATATCATAAACAGTCGACGACAAGCACCAAGTCTTAAAAAACTGTTGACCAAGGCCCGTTTTACAACACAGGAGGAAATTCCAACCATTAAAAAATGCGGAGATCCGAGATGCGGAACATGTACATATTTAGAAGAGGGAATAAAATCCAACTTAAATCAGGAATGGAAATTCGAACCAACTCATCTATGAACTGTAAATCGGAAAACGTCATCTACTGTGCCATCTGTCCGACGTGTAAAGAATATTATATTGGACAAACGGGAAAATTAAATGCCAGGGTTCGTGTGCACAAGCAACAAATTAAAGACCCTAGTGTGCGTAATACACCGTGTTGTGAACATTTCGCAAAATGTGGCAAAGGAATATTTAAGATTTTCCCTTTTTATAAACTTCCAAGTGAAAACGAAAATTTACGTTTGGCAAAAGAAGACTTTTTTATCAACCTCTTTAAACCCAAACTTAATCGGAAATGATACTGTATATTTTATATTTTGAAATTTCATTTGTATAATGTGTGAAAGTTAGTGCAAGATTTGTACATTAACAATTACGCCAACTTAAAACGCTACCTACATCTATTATGACGTCACAATGAACTTTATGCTTTTGACGTTACCAGGTAACCTACCTGACATTTGTAAAACTGCCTGAAGAGCCGAACATGGCGAAAGCGCTTGCAGTAAATGTTTTGTATTTTTGGATTTTTACTTTAAATATATATATATATATATATATATATATATATATATATATATATATATATATATATATATATATATATATATATATATATATATATATTTTTGGATTTTTACTTTTAATATATATATATATATATATATCCATATATATATATATATGGAAAATGTATGGTTAATAAGATAATTTGGTAATACATGTATATGAGTGCTTTTAATTGTTAGAATTATAATAATTTATGCCTGTCAGGATTGTCAGGAAAATGAAGCATTTTGTTTGGTTAGTTTCTAGATGCAAAGGCAGCCAACTTCTCAGTTTTGTCAGATAGCTCCACTGAGCATTTGACTATTTCATATCTTATTTTATTAAATGATCAGGAATTTTGGCGCTCTCTGATTGGTCTAGACGCCTTTTCCTGAGATGTACCACAGAGTGAGTTCACCTCATATGAGGTTTATTCGGGGTTTCCCTCTTGACCAACCATATATTTGCTTACAGCTTTTTCGACCAATCAGATTGCGTGTTTCAAAGCATGTTTCGGCGTGAATGTAAACATGGCAGACGCCATTACCAAGGAGATAATACATTTTTGAAAGTAAATTGTTGAGTATTTATTGTTTAATAATAATTGTTTTTTTTTTATTTTTAACTACTATTTGTTAAGCTGTTGAAGTATATCAACATGTAATTATTAAAGACTTCCTCGGAGTGCACTGCAAAACATCCAATGCTGGTTGTTTAGCAGAACTTAAAAGACTACCATTTTGGTCAAAATTTCCTTCTCAAGTATCAAACATTGGAATCACCTGAAAACTTCTGATTCTTTGGCCTTTAAACTTTACCAATCCACAAGTAACTGTAATTCTTGGACTTAGAAATTATTTTCTATTCTAGATAATCTTGGATTCTCAAACATTACAAAATGTACAGGTTCCATCCGACACCTTTTAGCAAACATTAAACAAAGAATCATTGATCAGTGCACTCAGAAGCAAACATCAAAAATCTTTGGTTCAGAAAAACTTGATTTCTTCAAGAAAGTATACAATGTACTTAAGAAAAAGAAGTCCTTATGTTGATTTACTCAAAAAAAAAAAAAAAAAAATCTGAGAGATCCTCTTTTAGAAGAATTAGACTAAGCGCACAAAAACTTGCAATAGAAAGTGGTTGATTTCCACATCAAGAAATGAAAGATATTGTAATGTTTGCAATACTGGTGTGATTGAGGATGAAATACTAGTACATTTTTTTCACTGTTATTCTTATTCTAAGCTAAGAAACACATTCTTTAGTAATATTTATAACACAACAAAGAAAAATAATAATCTTAGCAATGAGAAATATATGTTACAATTATATGTAAACAGTGATATACATGTACATAAAGTCTTAAAAGTTACTGTTAAATTTATCAGAGACTGTGTTGAACTTAGAAGTCAATTACTTGACAATTCATGAAAAAAAATTATGTAAACATTATTTAATGATGTTCAGTGGGCCTTTGCCAATTATTGTAATTTTTTTGTGCCAATAAAGTATTTGTATTTGTAAAAAGTGATGTTACATTTAACATTATATTACGGATGTTTATATTTGATGGAGACAAGAATGAAAGTGTCAAAAGTGTTATAAATTCCTAATCATTGAATAAAACGGTTATTGACTTTTGAATTCGGTTTACTCGTGAATATACGGATCTGGTCAGGTATTGGTTAACCTCGGCCTTCGGCCTCGGTCAACCAATACCTGACCAGGTCCGTATAGTCACGAGTAGACATCATCAAAAGTCAATAATTGTATAAGGAGATGATGAATGTGTAAGCGGAGCGCGCCCTCTGGTGAGAGATTGGAGGCGTAATATGAAAATCTGGCCCGCGATTCCGTTCGAAGCGTTGTTACTGTAAATAAAAATGGCGGCTAAGAAACAGTTTACGTAGGTAGTTTAGTTAAATTTCTTGTTACCGTAACGATATTTTATGTTGATTGTTATTGGATTAAAACTTAATAATTTCATAATATGCACAAATATTTTTTTTATATTGAAAAAGGTCTTCAGCGGGATAAATTCGTAACACAGTCAGTTAGTGACCTAATACAGATTCATACAGGGTGTGAAATGGAAATCCGTATTGGGACTCGGCTTCGCCTCGCCCAATACGGATTTCCATTTCACACCCTGTATGAATCCGTATTAGGTCACTAACTGACTGTGTAACTAATATTATTAGGGCAGTGACTGGATAAAGCTTTGGTTTATTAGGTTACCTTTATTAGGTCAATGCAAGGGGTAGTTGCAGGATAAAATACGTAGAGCATGCTCTTGCGTATTGAATCAACTGAGATATATACACTCCGTATGCAGGTGATGAAGGTATATTGCTGCATAAGTAGGGGAAGCTGACGATAGAAAAGTTAAAGTCATCACATTTATCATATAGCTTGGTTATTAGATTACCATTAACGCCTTTTTCAAGTTAAATATCCAGCTATGAGACAGATGTGTCAGACTTTGTGGTATCTTTTATCTCAAACTCACCAGGATATATCGTATCGACGTAGGAATTCATACTCAAAAACAGCACATTTTGCAAAAAGACACAGAACCAAAAGGTCCTTTTTTAAAGAATAGGACTATAATATTAATTCAAATGTTTGTCTAATCAAAGACTGGTTTCAATCTAAAGCACTATATCATTGTGTTTAAATGCAAAATAAATCCTTAAAAGGAAGGATTATAGCGTTAAAATGCAAACTTAAAGAGTATTGGGTTTAACTACAAAAAATTATTGCGTTTAAATGCAAAACATAGCGATTATATACAATTATTGCTGTTTTTTGAGGTCAATACAGTGATTTAGCCATCTGAGGAGTACAATATTCACCGAGCCCGAAGGGCGAGGTGAATATTGTACTTCGAAGATGGCTAAATCATTGTATTGACCGAAAAAACAGCAATAATTGTTTTATTATATGATTCAGTGATAAAATGATACAGCTCATTACTTGTTTGCATTTTATTAAGTCCTAACCAAATACAAGAGAGAAGCAGAATTAAAATGTGAATAAACCTTACCAGTCGTATCACTTTGAAGTGGTTTTTTTTTTTTTATCAATTTTAGTTGACATGAAAAAAATATATAATGTCAGTCTTTTTTAAAGGATAAATTTTGAAAGGAATGAGCATTATCAGGGAAAACTGACTGCCAAAAAGTAAAAAAAAAATTGTTGTTCAGTAAAAGTGTTGGAGGGGGTCCCGGCATCCCCTCTTACCACCCTTACCCTAAAATATATATTCGCTTATGTTTTTTTCACATGAAAAAAAAATCATAGTCATTTAAAAAACTTTCCAAAACAATTTATATCAATTTGGAATTTCCCAATCTATTTCTAGATCAATGTAGATGAAATAAATCCTTGTATTGACCTCGAGCGTCACGTGCAGGTCAATACAACGTAGTATTTTTCTAACATAGTTGGATCTCAGCCAATCAGAGAGATGGAAATTATTCAATCATATAATAAAACGCAATATTATTGCGAACTGGAAAATACATTGCGTTTAATCGCAAAAGCATTGCGTTTAATCGTAAAATTATTGCGTTTAAATGCAAAATTATTGCGATTCAACGCAAAATATTGGGTTTAAACGCAAAACACTAAGCACACCAAGTGCTTTTGCATTTAAACGCAGTAAAAATATTTCTCTGAACTGGCCTCAACGGGCTTCCGTACTTTTTTTTTTTAAATAAAACTAGTTTGTTTCATCAGAACGGTGTTACCAGGTCCAACTTCATAATTTACATGTAGCTATCTTACAGCAATAAATGTATATAATCTCAAAAATGAAAAATAAAGTCCCTGAGACACAACCACTTATTAAAACTGACAACCATGACCAAAGTTACTAGATTTACCCCTACTTACAAATTGTCTTCACCACCGAGGGTTTAGAAGAAAATACTTTAAATCTATGTAAAATTTTACATTGAATATCTTAGAACTTAAGACCGTCATATTTTTACCGAGAGAATGTTTCCCTTAAAATATGCTAGGAATATAAAATATAAGTTGCAATGTATATTTTTAAAACAACTTTTACACATTCACTCAACAGAATTTGCAAAGAAATGAAATTATATAAACGAAGTTTGGATAATATCTACATTGCTTTTTGTCTGAAAATCGAATATTTTGACCAATATCTCAGAATTTACATCACTGACCCCATTATTTTCATTATCTTTAACTACACGTACTTCTAACCGATCAGCACTTAAGTCACAAAAAGTTAGATACAGGAAAATGTATATTGATGCTAAATGCCAAAAATATGGTACATTTTAGTGCAAAAAGATAATACAATAATTTAAGTGCATAAGTTTGTATGATACATATATATTAATTAGACTATGTCAAGTCAAATAAGAATAATGACATGTAATTATATTCGTTGCCATGATTACATCTGATAAACTAGATGCTGCCATGAGACAGTAATCCCACACTAAGGTATTTGCCTCTAAATACACACTGCTTCATATATATATTGGTCTTTCCAGGGAAAAGGTAAAAAAAAATTCTAAAATTTACTCTGTACATGTATTCGTCAAATCAAGCATACAGTTCTATAATTAAGGATGTAAAATAGATTTTGATAATTTTTTGCCAAGAATATTGGAGTTTTATGAAGAGACTTACTTTTACATTCGACAGCCGACTTTTACATTTTAGTAACTGTAGTTGGTCTCTGTTTAAATTGTAAAAGTCATTCGTCGATTTGTAATTAAAGTAAGTCTCTTCATTAAACCCCAATAGGAACTTTCTACATGTATTTTTTCAACAAATTATTGACTCGGCGTTAAACAATATTAATCAATCAATCAACAAATTATTACAAAGCATTTTTGATGAATTTATCAAAACGTTCAAACTTTTTTTAGCATTTGGTCAGCAAAAAATAATAAATAAATTCTAAAAGATGTAACACAATCAATTTCGTCACACTCCTCACACACACACGCGCGCGCATTATTTGAAATAGGCCTAGTTTGCAAAGTTATGGTAAAGCATTGTTTGTTCTGATCATTTTAAGAAGATGGGGGATAAGGCGGGCGAAGTGCCTATAGATCGGCAGATAAGAAGTGAAAAATTAAATCTCAATTATATCCAATTTTTATTTGATATTTCATCTAATATTAAAGTATACTAAATGTAAAATCTCTACAATTTAAAAAAATCCCACAAAAACTGAAAATACATGCCTATGGAAAAGCATACACACACTAAAAAAAAAAAAACGACCATCTTCTCATACTTTAACAATTCTTTTAATATGAATGGGTCTTCGCTCCATTTTTTTGAAAGATAATCCTAAAAGTTTGCATTAAATTTTACATTTTTTGGTTTACAAAAACATGGAGCGAAGACCCATTATACCTTAAAAGTACACTTTTATGGCAAAACATTCGCATATTATCGAGAAATACTTCAAGTCCATTAAGTCAAGGATCATATCACAAACATGATTTAAATACCCACAATCATCATGAGCCATGTAGCACAGTGGTTAGCGCGTTAGTGTCAAAGCAATATGATTCTTCGGATTTTTAATATATTCGATCAGTGCTTACTATCAGTTCAAGATATATTGACACGCAAAAGAAACGCAACATCCTACTTTAGGGGGAAATAATTATGTAAAGTAAAAAAAATTGTATCTTAAAATTATGGATATCTTCACTTTGATATACACCGGTAGTTTAACGGTTGAACGATTTCCATACCATAACCGGAAGTCAAGTTTGCGTCTGCTTAAAAAAAATCAAAAATTGCATGTTTAACAAAACATTTGGCAATATTATGGAGTTTAAACAGGTCGGAGAGAATACTCGAAATCGGGTATTATCCGTGAAATCGCGTATAATACCCGATATTAGGGTATCGTTGAATCCGCGAAATCGGGTATAGGAGGTGTAATCACCTAATAAAACTTAAACAATGGGATGGCGCATGTTGCCGAGTTAACTTTCATCTAGATACCCATGTTTTCTAAAGGTATCACTAGCCAAGTAAGAATATGGGCGTCAAGATTAATGCGCTCAGGACAACAAATACCCGTGGAGCTCAGTACATTTCATGATCTGCACACAAAAAGGCGTTCGATTTGCTTTATATCTGTCATAATGTTGAAAGTATATGCATCTTCCTAATGTTCATTCCCAACACAACAGAATGGTAAAGTATCAGAATTCGGGAATTTATGATAATCCCACATCAACACGACAAACATGAACAATTTGTAAATAAATCAAATTATACGGAAACACATTTCACACACAAGATATGATGCCATGTATAAACAAGAGATTGTCTATCGTATCTAATTATGCGTCATTAATTACTTGCACATTCATCTTGTGCATAAAATCAAATTTATTTATGAATGTATAAATAATGTAATGATAAAAATGTCTAAAATTTCGGCTAAAAAAACCTCTTTCTGTTTTTTTATTTTTTTTTTTAAATCTTTTTCTTTTTGATCATTCATACATATTTGCAGAATATGTCTTCAACATTTTAGCAGAGACAGTAATAGTTTCAGGAATACAGCTTATGAGAGAACATAACTCTGTTGATCGTTTAATTTTGCAAAGTCATCAATATACCATTTCTTGGCGACTTCAAAGGGGGGGGGGGGGGCTAAAGGCTTCTTGACCACCTCTGACAAAACAACCTCGACTGTGTTCTACATGTGTCCAAGAGACCTCTCTTTGAATGTCACGGTCGGTTAAACTCGGTTATATATTTTTAATTGTAGGGAAGATTTATTCATCAAATAAAAATTATATAGGTAAACAAAAAGCAACCTGTTATTTTCTAGCACAATATGAGACTACAAGTAACTAGAATTCATGTTTATTTTTTAACACATTTTGTCATTATAGATGAGTATTAGGAAAAATTGTTGCCATGAGTAATAAGTATCATAGATAAAATAACTAAAAGAAAACTGTGACATATTGTCTAGAACCAATCAGATAGTGGATTGTATTCGCATATTATAATGAGGTATAAGATAGCGATATAAGAAAAATATAGAAGGTAAAGAGGTAAAATTTACCCTGTCTATCAAATAGTATAATAAAGAAAGGAAGTGGTACAATTTTTATGAAATTTTAATGTCCGATGAGGAATTATATTCCCAAAAAGTAAGACAAGAGTTTCCAAGTCAATTGAACACTCCATTATTTCAGTTTGTCCATTAACATATTCATAAACGTAAAAACTATAAGAAATGTGAAATTTTGACTATGTAATTCATATTTCAATATGACTGTACCTCGATCTATATTGAGAAATTCCATGTATTATAAGCTTTTGAAAAGATGTACACATTTGACTTTTATTTATAACCTGCCCCCCCCCCCCCCCCAAAAAAAAAAAACAAGAAGATCCTGTTCATATGACTTCTCGCTCTCAATTTTCACACAAATGCATAAAATAAAGAAAAAATAGCATATCTTGTATCGATTAAAATGCAACCAAAAAATTTACGGTGTCTTTGAATAAAAATTTCCATGCTAAATTGACATAAAAAAGATACTCACCTTCAATTAGCTATTTTCAACCTGTTTTCCCGTGGGTATTTATTTAATCTTATTTTATTTTCTTCTTTGTAATAACGTTGGTATTCTATTATGGCAGAGATATACAATTATGACTCGCTTATACTGTACTCTCTAACTGTTAGGAATAATTTATATTTCACGTAAAAGGGACGCCATACATTTTTCAGTAAAAATACATAACACGGCGTTAGTCGTTTAATTTCTTTAAAGTTTCACATTTTGTGAATAGTGCACAAATTAGAAAATTAAGTATAGGTAATACTTTAATGGGAAATAAAGACAAACGAAGTGTAGTTATTTGTTTTTAGAAATTATATTGAAAAATAATAACGCCATTGTGTCCTCTTTGTTACCCCAGCAGTGTTTGTCGTGTGATTTTAAACTTATTTGACAACCGCATGAATTAGGTTTAATAAAAATAAATCCACAAGATACTGATGTACAAGTAACAGTAACGGGCATAATGCGCCTTTGCTTTATTCTTTTGTTTTTAAAGAAAGTTGCACGGATACCTGATTTCGCGGATTCAACGATACCCTAATATCGGGTATTATACGCGATTTCACGGATAATACCCGATTTCGAGTATTCTCTCCGACCTGTTAAAGGGTTTTAACTGTTCATCACAGGTAATGCAGCAATATTTCAAAAAATAAACTCTCCTTTCGTTTCCCGTAACGATGCTAAGGCTTCTTGAAAATGGCTTAATTAAGTACGCATTTCCATTGCTCTAGCTGGAAAATTTCAATGTAAAGGTGATGGAGAGTTGCTGATGCAAAAATTCACAACAATACGCCTCAAAAGGGTCTTACGTATCATATTCATTAAGGACAGTCCTTGTACCGGAAGTCCAGGGGTGGCTACACTGCTCTAAGTTAGAGAAAATTCGACCTAATCATCTGAAAAACGGGCATTTAACATGGTAAAGAATAATTCTTTCGCTCAGATCTCGATATTGATGAACCTATTGTATCGTAGAAATTAAGCTGCAATTGTTGTAGGGCTGGGTATTGGCCTGAGAATTCGTATTGCGATATATTGCGATATTTTTAAATGTATTGCGATATGTATTGCAATATTTTCAATGTAATAAAAATGGCATTTTCTTACTATATTTACTTTAATTTACATGCAGAATGTACACAACTATGATAAGTAACCGACACGGAAAAAAATCTTGTTGATTTCATTTAAGTTATGCTCTGAAATTTTACCACAAAACAACTTCTGACTTACTGTTTGGCTTAATAACAAACTTTTATAAGTCCATTTTTATATTTAATAACAAAATTCCTTAATCTATGTATATTGCCAATATATCGATATTACAAAATTGTATTGCGATACGATATTTTTTGTCATTGTATTGCAATATATTGAAATATCGATATTATTGCCCAGCCCTAAATTGTTGTTTAGGGCAGTCTTGCACGTTTTACTTGAATGACTGGGAGGGAGTGTTTTAACAGTCATGTGTTACTTAGTAAAGTAAAAAGATAAACATTTAACATTTTTATTAAACATCTGATGTTCTGAAAAGTGAGTTTAGCCTTACTGTATTCATTTTTGAAAATCACAAGATAAAAAAATCAAACATTTGTAGATTACTGCTTGTTGCGTTTCTTTTGCGTGTCAGTATATTATATATTACTGTAGTCAGCGGCGACTCACACATATTGTTCCGACAAAAATAGTTCCATCATGATAATTAGATACAACATTATTGTTTATGATAAAAATAATGCTGTGTATGTCATACGTAAAAGAAACCAAAATTAACGTAATTTTTTCCTCCAAAGATCACTTTCCCCCCGAAATGCAAATGAAAAATATTAATATTCCTACGCTCGCTCCCTCCTCAGCCTTTTTTGTAACATGTTTGATAACAGAGAATATCTAGGTCATTCTTCGATTGATATTTTTTCACCGATGAATTGATTATACTATATCAACAATTGTATTAATTTCATGTTAATTGTTCGTTAATTATCATATAGTTTCCTCTTAGAGAAAAAAATTAATCACTGTGTGTGTGTAATATTAAAGCTGACATGAATTCTTAAAAACATTTTCATCTATGTACGACTTGTTACATACCAACTATAGCCGTATTCCGCCATATTTCTTTCAGATACCTTGTCTTATTGTAACGATATATATACTCCAATCGCATCATCTCGGGTCTTTCCGTCAGAGGTCGGAAAAACAACCTCGAATGTATTAACATCATCGGATGTTAAAAATTTATACATTTCCTGTTTATTCAAACATAGGATAGAGTGAGTTAGAAGTCCCTTCTATAGTATATTTTAGGTAATATCATTATTATGAATAAAGTTAAACTCCATATTCCAAAGACAAAAGGTCTCCATGCATTTATTTCAAAGATAATGAAAAGGGAGGGCTGTAATGGCGTCTACCATATACATTCGAGGTCGTTTTTCCGCTAGTCGGAAAGGCCCGAAAAGTTGCGATTGATATATACCCCAATGCGCTCGTTACACTTCAATGATTTTTTGGCTTGGCTATCGACTTGTGCACATCTCCGATGGTAAAGCATTTGAAAACATATGAGTTGTTCAAGACATTTCAAAACAACAACAAACAACAGAATAATCATATTTTGAATAATTATAATGATTTGAATCAAATGTAATAAAGAAAAGAAAGAAAATGCAAGTATGGAAGAAAAAATGAGTTGCACGAGTACGCATTTTTACCTTGCGCCAATTTATGCAGAATAAACTTGAAATAAAAAGCAGTAAAACCCGTAAACACACTTTGAAATTATCATCATCTGTATGGAACAAAACAACCAGCGTCTTTTGATTTGCAGTACGTCTTATGCAGTTGATGCATGTCGAGAAAACGCGTCGAACGCACGCATACCTGGTAATAAGATCACTGCATCGGTTCGAAGATGTGCACAAGTCAAGTAATATACACCCTGAATTCCATTTATTGAAATATGCACCACAAAAAAGAAATAAACTCCATAAAAACTCAATAGTAAACACACTTTCACTACTCCGTACAGTCTAGCACGTCGATACACTTCGTCCGTGCTGATCAGATTTTGGTCAGGGGAAATATCACAAGTGCATTTGGTATTTGCGCGGCTGAAAGGGGGGAGGGGGTGTAACTAAAGTATTATAACTGCTGTTCATAAGGTATAACTGAAAATTGTCTATCTAGTTCTAATAAAAATTCTATATATAGTCTGCGGTTGTTTTGCATCGCAAAATTCATTTGTCAATTATAACTGATTATTTTAGTACTAGTCTCAAATCTAAACCAAGTAATTTGATATACAGTAATTATTGAGGTCAAGACTTAAAAACATTTAACCAGAATATATACAGATTTTTATGTGTACATCTGTACGTTCTTTAGCACACAGGCGGAGAAAGACCATCCCCTGTTTAGATTGACATTTAGGCATTTGTATTTTTAAGCGGAGAGTGGGGGGGGGGGGATAATTGACATGACCGTTATCAAAATTTTCTTGGAAGACAGACATTTCTGCCAAAGATTTTTTAATGTCTCACTCCGACCACAAAGTATGTACATGTACATTCTGAGAAATTTTACTGTTTTAAAATGATGTTGTTACAACTGTACAGGAAGTCTTTCGAGTTTTCAGGAAAAACCCCTACATAAACAAATACATGGGCGCAGACATTTTGGACACCCAAAGTTGTGCGGAGGAGAAAATGCTAGCTGGCGCGTGATTGGTCAATAAGAGAAAAGACTTGTTATGTATTTGACAAGTGAAATAAAGTTGATAAAAATCTCATATCAAGACTTGGGTTTCTGTGAGGTATATAGGAGTTACAGGTAAAAATTTGAAGGGAGGGATGCACTTTTGTTAGAGATTTTCAGTTGGTGTCAAACGCACCTAGTTGTAAACAAATGGAAATTGAAAGTAAAAGTGCAACGGCACGGTATATTTTTTCTGGCATTTTTTGTTTTCCAATATCTCGAACTTTCACGACAAAAAGGTCATTTGCCCGAAATTCAATACATGTATCAGTGAGAGGGGCTAAAGTTTGTATGGAAGTCTATGGGAAAACATTTGGTGGTGTTTGTCCTATAGAATAGGTATGATTTCATGGATAAAAATTGATTACAGCCAAAAAATCAATCAGTTCCTATTTTTTTGACATTGGGATTATATTTTAATTAGTTTTGACAATTTGTTTAAAAATTAGAGGGTTTGGGTAAATTGAGGCTCACAATGGGGACTGCACATAGTGAAAAAATGCCAAAATTTTTGCCCTAGCTCTCATATTTTCAATAAATGTTCATGTAAATAATTTTAAATAAATATTTATACCGAAATTTACTGTGAATATTGTAAATAATACAATATTAATATTTATGGGCATCATCAATACACAAAACATATGAATATCCCCCTCGCAGTTTGAGAAATTCATTTAAATCCATGTATTTTATGAGTGCAGACACTGGAACAGGTTGAGTAATCCTCTTTCGAATTTGTGTTAATCAGAGTTGATTGAATAATTTATAACAAAATTTGACTGCTGTTA
The DNA here is from genome assembly GCF_032062105.1 of Saccostrea cuccullata. Lineage (NCBI taxonomy): Eukaryota > Metazoa > Mollusca > Bivalvia > Ostreida > Ostreidae > Saccostrea > Saccostrea cuccullata. The sequence goes on from NW_026932657.1 coordinate 39,815, forward strand.
ACTAATTACATTACTTTGTTTTTACATAAGGGACATATTCCAGCAGAAAAGCCAGTTTCAGTCATGTAATCAGTGCTGGCTTGAAATAAAAGTTATACTTTTGGTGAAACTTAGAGATTACTTGTAGGAAATTTAATTGAAATTACAGTACAATATATTTTTGCAGAAAATACATTGAAAATGCAATAAATATGCAAAATTATAACTGAAAAAATTTTGAAAAAGGTGTCTGAATATCCCTCCTCCTTGCCATATCCAATCTTGATATTCTACTGAAAGGGGGGGGGGTAATTTTGTGCTCTAATCATGCTGAAAAATGAAGGAATTTTGTTTAAATTTGGTTTATTTGAATAACAAGAGCCAGGTTTATCTGCAGTTATTTTTTTCAATTTCTTTGATATTTTTTAAAATAATTATCTGAGTAAATTCTATTTTAACATGATTATTTTAAAGGTATTACATCACAAATGCTTAAAAAAAATTCAGAAGATGGTGTAAATACTAAAAAATTATTATGTAAGCTACTAGATGCATTTATCACTATGTTTTAATAAAATAAAATGTATTTCAGCAATGCATTATCAAGAAGGAAGAGATTAATGAACCCTACCCTCTTACAATGAACAACACATGGACACTCTCGGGATGATCCCTTTGCTTTCATTAAGAGTTCCAAGGTATGGTTTTATTAGAAAATCTAGTTAATCTCTTAATATTTAAGTTATTTAGAACTTTTTATAGATTATCAGAAAATAAATTTCCTCAGAACTGCAGTTATTTAAACACTTTGCGTACAATTGAGCACTGTATTCAGTCAGACAATATGATTTATCTGCCCTTGGCATTTAATCAATTTATTAATTATGTCAATAATAAGAAATGATATGCAAATAAATATATTTGCCTTTTATGAGAATATACATATTTAACATCAATTACATGAAATGTTCATGAAAATTGGCTAAAATGTAGGTCACCCCCCTTCAAAATTACAAAATTTTCAGTGGGGATGTATTTGATTCTCTGATGCCAGCAACCCACTGCTGATAGAATTTGTGTTAATCTTATGTACATTTGAACTAGAGATAATTCTCTTTCTTTCCATTGATTATTTTATCTACATTAGTTTTCACTCTTTCCATAACCCAGCTTTTTCTTACAAAAACCTGCTGATTTTCTTCATTTTCCATTAAAACGGGTACCTGCTACCCTGAATGATTAACATGATCTACCTTGAGAAATTATTAGAGATAATAAGAAAAACAAGCAAAACATATGCTACATTAATCATTTTATTTTAAAAGTTTGAAAGAAAAATAGAAAAATGCTTCAATTTATAGACATCTTTTCTGTTTCACAGATGTTGGTCTGATTGACTGGGGTGTGTGTGAAATGTAACAGCCAATATGTGTACTTAAGAAAAACCCCTACATAAACAAATACATAAGACAAAGTTGTCAGTCCCAATAAGAGAAAAGACTTGTTATGTATTTGACAAGTGAAATAAAGTTGATAAAAATATTCAAGAGGTGAGATAAGCAATGAATATGTGTTCTAAATTAACTAAATTGACCACTTTTTATAAATGTTTCTTTTACTCTATTCAGTATGCCTGCCTGACAGTCTAGCATTTTCTTTTTAAATAAAAATAATTTTTGGGAATATTTGGGAGGTAATTTTGAAAGCTACGGTGGAGAAACCTGGTTGAATACGAATAGTCTTTATTTACTCTTTTGTACATTGAGCTCGATTAACTCTCTCTCTCTCTCTCTCTCTCGTAACTATTCGTTAGCGGAATAATAGGTATAAAATCATATGCACTTTCTGCTGTACCATTTATTACCCGTTGGGACAGATCAAGGATTTTTTTCAGGCGGCGATGTCGAAACTTGTTCAAAAATTGGAATAATAATTTTACTTTTGACAAGAAAATAAACCTAAACGCCCAAATTGACAAGGAAATAAATATGAAATCAACATCACAGGAATGTGAACATTGGGAACTTTCTCAAATACCTTCTCAGGTAAGGAATCTGAACAAAAATTATTTAGACAAGAGGAATAAAAAAAAACTGATTTTAGGAAGAATATGGATTTCTCACCGGCAGTTTTCCCTCCCTTCCTATAATCATTTATATTATGTCAAGAAATATAATTCATTCAATTCTATTTTGATCGTTCATGTACTACAGAATCAAACTCGTTTATTATACCCCACGCAACAAGTTGCGGGAGGTATAATGTTTTTGACCCGTCCGTCAGTCGTCAGTGTGTCAGTCAGTCCGTCAGTCCCATTTTTTTTTTCAGCGCAATTCCTCATGAACCGCTGCACAGAATTTGGTCAAACTTTGCAGATACTTAGGGCACAATGTGTAGATTTGCATCAGGAAATTCCGATTCCTGTATTTTTTTCGGGATTTTCGGCACTTTGACTTTTGGGGGAGTGTGGTATGTGAGCTTGCTCACTTTTTCTTTCGTTGTGTATAAAATTATAAATAATTTTAAATCAAGTTATATTATGTCTATATTGTATTTATTTGAAAATAATTGATAGTAAAGAGATCCGATCTTTTTTTTTCAAATTATGTTTAGGAGAGTGTTATGTATGTTTTATTACCCCCCACCCCTTACACATGAAAATCTCTTTAAAGGATGAAAGATTCCTAATGATGCATGATATATGATAAATTTGATGTAGTTAAGCCATGTTCATACATTTTATTTACATTTACAGACAACAGTACTACTTTTTTGGAAAACAAATTATTAGCATTTTTTTTCAATCAACCAAAATACCGGTGAGCTTTCCACCTTTGAAATTTTCCCTGACCAAATAAACTGATCGGCATGGACCACGTGTGTCCAAGTGCTATATCATGTATATGGTGACAATTTTTTACTGATGAGTTTGCAATGGATTACATGACTTCTGTGATGCATATTTCAATAAAAGTAAAATAGGATATTTCTTTCGACATGCGCACATTCCTGTAACGATAGCAGTATTCAGGTAATTGTTTTTTAACTGCGTTCGATGCATTTTCTCGATCTCCAAACGGTTTTTGCTGTACATGAATGTATTCCGTTTTAGTGCTTTTTCTATATTGCAGCAAATGCATTCAAAAATAATTTACTTCTCAGTATGCTAGTTCTAGTTTTTGTTGGATTTTTACTTTTAAAACTTGTATTTGGTAAATTTATGGATTTCTAAAATTTATTGCTATCGGAGATGTGTACATGTCGAAAGCCAGACTAGAAAATCACTCAAGTGAAACAAATATACCAGGCTTTATATAGCAGGTACAGGTGGCCAAAATATCTCGAATAAATATGGCGGAATCGAAGAAATATGGCGGACAAGGGCATACAGGAATGTAGTAAGTCGTACAAAGATTAAAAATGATGCCTTTTTAAGAGTTCATGTCAGCTTTAAATGACGGAATTTTCAATTCCTGGTCTGATTCTGCTCGTGTGTAGACTGTGTAGGGAGCTTAGTTATAAAATGTGTTGCAAAACCCGAACGGGGTCGGAGATTTCTAAACTGAAAACCGAGTTCATATTAACGTTCAGCATATTACCGGGGTATGTTACATAGAATTTGAATTATGTAAGTAAGTTCCATGACGAATACATTAGTATATTTCAGTGATTTAAAAAAAAGGTTTCAGTTTATAATTTCCCGGACCGGCCCTGATTTTCCTAACCCATCTTAAACACTCTTTGTTGCAGATGCAAATGTTAGAACAAAATATACTGAGTAGTTCAGCAGGGATTGTATTTTTTTTATTAATCAGAATTCGTATTCATATGATCTAATTAAGAAAAAAAAGTTTTGTCTGCCATCGTAACTTCTCGGCAAAACAAAACGTGTTTCTCCGAGGTTGCTAGATGCGTTTGACAACTCCATCGCACGTGTGTAGACCAAGGCTAACTGGTCTTGCGGACTCAGGTATGTGTACTGTTTGTTATGAGACTGGATGATCGTAATGCTACGGACTCAGGAAATTTACACCAGTTCCATAACTAGACACTAAGACAGCGCAGTTTATTTTTTTTTTTATAAAAGGTATTAAACACTGTTAAACATATTAAATCTAAAAGTCGAATATCTTTGGATATGGGATAACACATATCTATTCTTGTTATTGCTAGGGTTCGAATCCCACGAATACCATCTATTATTTTTATAAAATAAACATTTTTACGAGATTTTTTTCTCTAAGAAATGTTTTTTCTCTCATAATTTCATAAATTTCCATAATGAGATGTTAATTTAAATATTCAATTCACATATTGAATACGATTCCTTAATATTTGACGCTGTAGGCAGTCTGCCCGCCTTGTTCCCCCATCTTCTGTGTTCTTGTACTTTACATGTACATGTATGTGAACACCTTCACACTGTGTTTGCATCACTGATTATCATTTCGGCACACCTCGGCCGATCCATATAATTCATCTGATGAAGGCGACGGAATCAGCCAAGATTTGCCGAATGACATAGCACATACGAGGGGTGATAAAAAAATTCGCGAACTAATTGAATAACTTCCGAAAAAGAAATGATAAGGGGTTTCTGTGTTGAAAATGTTTCAAAGTAGTCCTTGCCTATTTTAATGCGCATCTGCAACCATTCTGCCTATGCGCGGATCAAGTGATATAGGCGATCACGTGACATACGCTTTAGCGTTCTGTCACAGAAGCTAAACTTTTTTTCGGACTCTTCTATTTCTTATCACGCAAGTTATTATTTGCAACAAAAACAGTCCATTTGTCAGAAATGGCCTAATCTCTGCAATAGTTTGGGTGGATAATGATATCATTTTGCAGAATGAGCATGGTGACCATCAAAACCCAAGTCCTCTGTCTTTTGAGCGTCGTTTATTTCATGTGGATAAAGTATGGATGCTTTCACTTTATCATATCTGATATGTTTAAAGTCTAAATTAAACGATATTTTAGGAATTTGATAATTATATTATTGTAAAGATATTCATCTATTTTTCTAACTGTAAGTTGGCGATCTTTCAAATCAAATTGCTTAACAAGGGAAACGTCCCTCTCCTAGTTTGCTTTTACCGGGCAACAGAACAAACATCATTTTTAAATATCTCCCTTCCTTCACTTAAACAATCAATCCAATTAACGACAAACTTATGGCAAGTCTTTTGTATTCATAAACCGTGTACAAATTATTTTAAACTTCTACAAAGGAATTTCTAAGATATATACGTTTAATTTACAGCCGTTTGTTTCTCGAATACGACTGAGTCAACCTTTTTTGTCACAAGTGATCTACCTTATGACGTCATTTTCACATTTTGACGTCACAAACACGGGGCAAAACGTTCCATTACATATGCTATTTATAGAACATATGTATGACTCTATGTGTGCCAAATTTCATTCTGATCTGAATTGCGGCTTTGTAAACACATAGGCACTCCCCATCTTAATTGTTAAAAAATATATATCTCTACTATAATATATATATTTTTTAACAATTAAGATGGGGAGTGCCTATGTGTAAATATAGAGATAGTTCGCGAACTTTTTAATCACCCCTCGCTGATGGTGCAGTGTGGTGTGTATATCAGTTGAAATAATTCATAATGTGTTTTAACTGGATTACTGAAGTTGACAGGACCTATGACAGTCGGTGTTTTTATAAGTACAAGTTTACATGTAAGTATACATGTAGATTGGGGTAAAATAAACCGGAATGTAAATGATTAGGTTAACAAGTTCAAAAAGGGTCAAAGATCATCGCATGCCACAATAGACGAATTTCACATTCTGAAGTTATCTCCGTTGTCGACGTGAAATTCAGTTACAGACAGAGATCCAGGAATTTTTCAAGGGTCGGGGTGGTTTCACACCTCAGTCAAAAAACTTCCAGTCCCGCCACAACATGATACACCCGTCATATATTGTTCATCAATCATAAATTGTATTGTAAAGAGTGTAAGGAAATCAGGTAACCTTGATACACAGATTTCAATGATTTTCCTATTCCTTACATACATCTCCTGTGGTGTAGGTATTAATTATAATAAATGATACATCATATAATTTTCACCTGACTGTGTTAGTGCTTAATAAATACCAATCTGCAGCTTTGTTTATTGCATATTTTATGATTGATTAAAAATGCTACAGCCTAAAAAAACATCAAAACATTATTCTTTAATTAGACTATGTTTAGACTATAAAATTGTAAGTGAGACATGACACTACAATTTGTTGCAAATATATATATAAACTGAAATGAAAAAAATATTAAACAATTTACACATGTATAATGAGTTTATTTATATTATTCAATATTAACTTGTTTTAATCTAACACTGTATTTTACAAATACTTGCAGCATTTGATAGTGATAACGATCACGTGATATCACTGACGTGTAGCTGACGTCTAATCATCGCAAAACCCCGAAATCCGAGACTGCATTACATAACGTTGTTTCGAAAGAAAGTGCGGATATAAATATGATAAAGATTAAAGGGATTTAACACATGAGTTACAGTGTACAATTTTAGGTGTAATATCCCTCTGATAAGAGAGATAACTTTCTGAAGACATTTTTCCATGAAATTCAATGAATTGTCATGTCAGAAATTATAGACCAAGACTTCATTTGTAAGGACCATTTGATAATCAACTCAGTCGAATCTTTTCTATTGTACAGATGTTGATTTCTAGTTTCTATTGCCAATATTTTCATTAATTATAACATTATCTTTACCGTGTACATTTTATTTTCAAACATCAAAACAAACTTTTTTTTTATTTATTCTCTGAAAAAAAAATGCCACTAGCTAGGGTCGCCGTGATTTTACACTGTTGTTTATTAATAACCAAGTACGACGGCTTAAGACTCTAGCTAGAAATATATGTCACAGATGTTATATTTTAATTTTTCCAAATAATTGGCGCGCATTGCCAATTAAACACGTTCGCTGCGTTTGTTTGTTGTGTGCCTGGTGTGAATGTTTTGATAGATCATGTGACATTGGTTTTTCGTATTTATGCTTTCGGTTAGGTGACCTAATGTGACCTTACTGCTGACTAATAACTGACCGTTTTTATCTCATTAATATGCATGTTTTAATATCTGCACTCAGTATATAAGCACTGTACCCGCCAAATTCTTTACCCCCACGATTTTTGCCTTTACGGTAGAAGACTGTATCATAATTACCGTATAAGTGGAAATTTTAGCGAGACACAAATTTAGCGATTTGTCCTTAAAAATGGGTATTTTATTTTTAGCGAGATGTAATTTTAGCGATTTAAAAAAGTTCACTAAAGAATCTTTTACAAATAAAGCGCAATTAATATTTAGCGATATCTAATTTTAGCGATCATGTCACCCTCGCTGATAATGCCAAAATTAAATCCTCGCTAAAAATTCTGCTTATACGGTATGTTCTAAGTATTCTTCAAAGTATTTACTTGGAATTTATTTAAATGGATTCCTGGTAAGCTTTCTGTTTACCTTTATTATAATTATTATGTTAATGTTTTTTAATTCTGACAGCGAACAATCAGCGAACGTATGTGTTGTTAATGTCTGTTCTTAAATGCAAAGTATTTGTCTTGTGTGTATTGTGTTGTGAGAGTGTGTTTGATTTATACTTTTTAGGTTCATTACTATAAGCACGTAAATAAATACTTTTTGTGCCGAATCCAGTGTTGGAATCTTTCCTAGAAAAGACCCAGTGACTATGGCGCCCAACGATGATTTGTGCTGAAATAAACCAGAGTCCAGGACAAGCTGCCAACGCCCAAGACCAAGCAAGTGTTTCTGTGCCGTTTTTGAAACAGTTTCTATCTTTTACAATGGAATTCCGTCCAATTCAATTAGACCTACTACATCCCTACTAATGTTATTGTGATTTAAATTCAAGACACGTGGTTTAGGTTTACCTATTCAAAGATTATAGGGAAGAACCGGTTTTATAAATAAAATTGGCAGTAAACAGGGAATTGCTATAGTCTGTTTCTTCTGAAAACATGTCCTGTGAAAAATGTGTTTCCAGACCTTTTTGAAAGACTTTCATGATTTTTAACCCCCTTCCCCGCAGTCACGCATTTTAACGCATATAATATTTCCTATTTCTGACGCAAAATCACGCATTTACCGTTTCCCCGCAATCACGCATTTTCACGCACTTTAAAAAGTTCATTAAATCTTCAATTTAATGCCAAATTCCAACTATTTCATACTTGCTTAATCTCATAAAATAAGAAAAATTATTTTCTAATTAAAATATTACGTCATGATATTATTTACGCTAAACTTTAGAGAAACTTGTACCCCGCTAGAAAGTGCTTGCGGGGAAATGGTAACGTAATATTTCTATGACGTGAGGATTCAGTTTATTTTGCATAACAATTTTGTAAGTTGTAAAGTGTTAACAGAAATCAAATCAGTGGCTAAAAAAAGGGGGGGGGGTAAATAACAAGTATTGCATTTTATCATAGTTTACTGCAAAAATAACAGCTCACTAGCGAACATACGAAGGTAAAAAAAATGTGTAATATCATCTACACTGACAAACCTTTGTTTGCCTGATATGGCTATTGCTATTAATGTGCACAGAGGAGCTTACCACGATCAACTGACCAATTGTTGATTGAATACGTTTACTCAAAATAAATGTTTAAATGTTACTTCGAACACGTGGTTCAGGTCAATCTATGATCATGTCAATGGAGTGCAAGGTGAAAAAGAAATATTCTTATGAACAAAATGCAAACATTAGAAACTATATATGAACGATATCACGGGTGTTTCTTATTTGTTGTTAACTAGAAAAAATATGTTTAATTAAATGTACACGTAGTTAGCGTTAAGTTCAGAGCACCAGCTCTTCAAGGGTAAGGAAAATGAACAGCTTCTCGTATGCATTTAAATGGACAAAACATTTTTTACACAACTATACTCGTGATCACGTGTGTTTGCCAGGGAATCCCCCTGACAATTGTATTCACCGATAGTACAATAAAGGAATTTATCAAGCGTAAAATTCCTGTAGTATTCGTAGTAACCCATAATGCAATTCTCATTCAGCTGATTTGTCAGTTAAAGTCACATTGATGCCTCTTTGCTAATCTGACGCTAAAAAATATAGGTCCGGTTCCCATGCAAAATATTTGTCCAAAAGGAAATTTTAATGCATGAACAGCAGAAAATTGTATCATAGAGAATACTTATAATTTAAACTTGATGGAATTCAAGAGAGATCGATTGAAGTACATTTCTACAGAATGATCTTATAGGGTGGTGAAAATTAAAACGTAACATAACTTTTCTGTTTACCGTGTCTCCACGTGCTAGTCACTTCCTAGCCACATTTCCGTGAATAATTTACCCTATCTCGCTGAAGTCTCACTAACTCTCGCCAGAGACACTGTCAGAGCTACTCTGAACTCATCGGGTTTTATAATTTGCAGAACACCGAAAAATAAAATGTTCCGAACACAGTAGAGGTGTACTACATATTTTTTCGCTCTTTACTAGAGTACTTTAATTACTAGAATTAAGTGAATACCGCTTGTTAAACAGTAAACTAAATTGGTACTTTAATTACTAGAATTAAGTGAATACCGCTTGTTAAACAGTAAAAAAAACAAAAGTGCAAATTGGTGGTTTCTGTTTATTATCCGTTGTTGTGCTGTTTTGTGTGTGACCGTGCGTGACTGAAAGTGTGAACTGTACTCAGTCAGCTGACCGAACAATACCACCTGTCCATTGTTGTGAACTAGACTGTGAAGCGCAGCGCATATTTACCTCCTGTAGATGATTGTGCGGTGGACTGTTACCTTTGCATCTCTGATCGCATTGAGCTCATCAATATTTAATAAAATAAAAAAAATCAAAAGTGCACATCATTGTTTTATGTGTTTCTATGTTTCTGTTTATTAGTTTGTCTTCATGTATGTGTATTTGCTCTGTTTTGTGTGTGTAAATTGTTCATATCATGACCCCCGGGGGTAGGGTGGGGCCAAAATGGGGAATCAAAGTTTTACTTAGAAATATAAAGGAAAAATCTTTGCAAGAACCACTGGGCCAGAAAAGCTGAAACTTATTGAAAGTGTGATTCTAAAAGAGATCGGCCACTCGGGAATCAAAGTTTTACATAGAAATATATAGGAAAAATTTGATTTGAACATATGGGGAATCAATGTTTTTAGAAATATATGTGAAAATATAATTACTTATGTGGAAGCAAGTGTAGATTCTAAATTGTTCAAATCATGACCCCCAGGGGTTGGGCGGGGCCACAATAGGGAATCCAAGTTTTACATAGAAATATACAGAATAAATCTTTGAAAATCTCCTTCTCAAGAACTACTGGGTCAGAAAAGCTGAAACTTATGATATTCATTGTAATTGTGAAGTCAATGTTTTACATAGGAAAATCTTCTTCTCAAGAACCACTGGGCCAGAAAAACTGAAACTTATGTGGAAGCATTGATAGTGTAGAATTCAAATTGTTTAAATTATGATCAGTTGGGTAGGGTGGGGTCACAATATGTATTACAAGGGGCAATCTGGTAAAGAACGGAATGTGTAATATAATTACAAAGGGAATGAGCAAGTAGAAAACGCCCTGTTATATTGATATTCATGTAATTGTGAAGTCACGGGTTGTTTCGGTTTGTACTTTCGGAATGCAGAAAACGTGTTTTTGTCAGGTGTTTCTGTTTATCCATATTTTTTTTTATTTCTTGGCTGTCATTTTGAAGGCACTGTCGATTTCATCGTGCATTGTGGTGTTCATTATTACGTGTTGTCCACTGTCAATGTATTTTCTGATTTTTTGTTGAATGATGTACATGTTTGTGTTCAACGTACCTCCCTTTCCCCATCCTATTTTTTCCCTGCGCAGAGCGACAATCACTTTACAGGTATTACTAATCCATCAACTGCACGACATGGGACTCTTGGACAATTTGGACTGACAATCAGGTATTTGTGTTCTCAGTTATCATTGTCACTGTGTATATATTTTGAGTTTGCATGTGTGTGATAGTGTTTATGTGCAGCCTGTTAATAAATGCGCAACGCGCTATTTGCTTTTATTTTGCTTGCAATTTGTTTTCATCATTTGCAATTTGAAATCAAAACGTCAGATACTGAAGGAGCAAAAAATGATATGGATAATAGGAAAGAGTTGCAAGATCTCATTGATTCAATTAATAGTAAACAACAGTTGAAAGTTTTGACAAAGGAAAAGTATGACAGGTTAGTCAATAAGGAACCCCCTGCAGGTGTTACATTTCAACTTCCCACTAGTACACCTAAGGTTCAACTCAAGTTTGGTGAAGGAGCTATTCCTAAATATGCACCCAATGAATTATTACTTTCACCAAGGTATTTTAGCCCATCTGCTCTGTATCAGGACCCAAATCCTGCTCTGTGTCAGATTCCCAACCCTAACTCTATTAAACTACCCACATTTAGTGGAAGTGAACCACTGCAAAAAGGTGAAGTAAGTTTCGATGTGTGGTCTTCTGAAGTTAGGTGTTTGAAAAATCAGTTACCTGAACATGTTTTGTTACATTCTGTTAGAAGTTCGTTAAAAGGTGTTAATTCCTCTCGGAGAGTTTGCTACTGTCGACGTCATCCTGATGAAGCTGGAAGATTTCTATGGAAATGTCAGTACCGCATAGTACATCATCCAGAACTTCTATAGTGATCATCAGAAAGAAGGTGAGAGCATTGTTGCCTATGGCTCACGATTAGGACAAACTCTTTCAAAAGCTGTTAGATTTGGTCATATAGATGTTGTGGCAAAAGATTCTATGCTAAGATCAAAATTTTGGTCTGGATTGAGAAATCCCCAACTGAGAAATGCATCTAGAAATAAATATGAAACTCAAACAATTTCAGACTCTGTTAAGAGAAGTTAGACAGATAGAGCAAGAAGAACTGAATTTAACTGTTGCTAAACCAGTTCAAAATAGTGCTGCATCGACAAATGTTGAAGCATTAAATGTATCAAACTCTGATTTGCAGAAACAGCTTAGTGAATTACTAAGTCAAATGAAAAAGCTTGATTCTCGAATGAGCAAAATAGAACAAGATCAAAAGAATTTACCTCATGCAGAATCTTTTCAGAGACATATGCCTCAAGAAAACTCCAAACACAACTCCAGTTACCAAGGCAACAGAGGAAATTTCAGATACCAGAATTGGAGATGAAGAGGAACTTCCTCACAGCAGAATGGTAACAATAGAGGTTATGGTAAAGGCCAGAGAGGCAATGATTTAAACTAGCAGTATCTTTCGTTGCAGGGCAAACAGAAGATCAGTTTTCTAAATGCCCTATCAAACCTCCCAATCAAGATCTATTGACAAGACTTGTAGGTCGTCCAAATGAAGCAGATATTACTGTATTTGGTACCAAGACTAAGGCACTTATTGATTCAGAGTCTATGGTCACATGCATTTCAGAATCTTTCTATGAGTCTCTCAAACCTATGCCTAAACTGTTAAGTTTGACAAACTTTGGGCTTAGTGTGAGAGGTGTCAGTGGCAGTGAATTACCATACAAAGGTTACATAGAGATGCAAATCAATGTTCCTTGTATGAATGACTTTTCATGCCACATTCCTGCTCTTGTTGTACCTGAAACAAATTATGCAAAGAATGTCCCTGTTATCATAGGTACTAACTTTATTCGTCTTAGCAGACAAAACTGTGAGATGATGTCTCAGACGTCAGACATATCAGACGAGTGGCAGCTGGCATTCGAGAGCATGAACGATGAGACGCCGGTCAGGACAACAAAAGATCATACCATTACAGTTGCTCCAGATGAAACCAAAG